>NC_067124.1:215129-281103 GCF_021347895.1 Acanthochromis polyacanthus | reverse complement strand
AGATTCCTTTGGAAGCAGATCTTCAAGGATTTTAGATTTGATTTCCAACAATCAGAATGTTAGAAGTTTCCCTGTTGATCATATTTTACTGATAGTTTCTCCAAATGTTTCAGCTCATTTTTACTGTAATATTCTGAAGTAAAGTTTGTGTTTTCTGGTGAATGGATCAGATCTCACATTTAGTTTCAATCAAACCCTGAGGCTTCTGGAAAATACACACAGCTTTAAAATAATGTTGGATCATCTGCTGACTGTGTCGTTATTAAATGCTTTTAGAGTTTCATTATTTTAACCCTCGTGTCGTTTTAAAGTTTGAAAATGTGGAAAATAATAAATATTTTCACAGGGAAACGTCTGATGTCCACATTTTAACATTTTTGGGAAATTTTTAACATTTTTTGGTGGAAAAAGAAGAAATGTTTCTAAAGAACATTCACATAAAAATCAACCAAAATCCAGTAAATTCTCTGGATTTTGGTTGATTTTTATGTGAATGTTCTTCAAGAAAATGTCAGAAGTTTTACTGATAAATATGGAATCACTTTAGATATTTTTAGGATTTTTTGGAAGATTTTTGCTCATTTTTTGAAAATATTTACAAGAATTTTCCTGTCAAATTAGGGGGATTTTGTTTTGTTTTTAAATAAAGCTTTTAAGGAATGATTGGAATTTTCTTCCTGAAGGTTTTTGCACATTTTCATAAATTTGGTGATTTTTTTTGCTGAATTTCTGGATTTTTTTTCCTGTTTTTTGGTGCCGTAAATGAAGCCAACAGGAGGGTTGATATCCAGAGCTAATAATAAACAGCAGAGGACTGATGGGTCTCCTTGGTGTTTGCTCCTGTTAACATCTCATCTTCTAGTAGTTCCACATTGAAGGAATTCTGCTGGACAACATTGAGAGCATATGAATGAATTTTCCATCCAAAATAATGCAGTGAATGTCAAATAAAGTGGTGTTGAAGCTTGTCAGAAGCTTTCAATGAATGTAGAAAGAGTGTAAAAGCAGCATCCTCTACCAAATGAGCACAATCCATCAATCATCATCAAAGTGTCCAAATTCCAGAGAAGACATGAACTGCAGATTGTAAATGAGTCAAAGTATCCATTTAAAATCATTTCTAGACCATGATCACAAAGTCAAACACTTCAGATTGTTCTTTTGTCCTTTTCTTCTCATTTTCACAATATTTTGTCTGGTTTTTGTCTCATTTTTGTCTTTTTTAACCTGACTTTTGTGGTTTTGAGCCTGTAGTAAAAAAGCGGTCCGGCCCACTTGAGATCAAACTGGGCTAAATGTGGAACCTGAACTACAATGAGTGTGACTCCCTGATTGAAGCTTCTTTGAATGCTTCAAACAGTCATTCTCTAATATCAGCCCAGAAAAACGGATCAAAGTTGGTTGTAAGTCCATCTGGAGCCGCTGATTTCCCCAAAGACATTTTCATTCCAGCTCTATCAATCTCTCCAAACACGTGCTTTTAAAGTCAGTCTGAGGAAGAAATGCTTTGACTTTTTAAGAAACAAAAGAAGAGGGGGACTGATTTTTGCTCTTCAAGGTAAAATGGGAAAAAGTAAGAAGTCACTTCAGTGGTGGCAAGAAGAGACTCAATTGTTCTAACCTGGCTAAGACTCAGACACTGCAGTCTGAAAAGTGGACTGGCTTTGATTGGGAAGCACAGAGATAGGAAACTGTGAGTGAGGTGAACTAGAAACTGTGAGAAATGTTCTTCTTAAGTGTAAGCCTCTACTCATGCCAACAGAAGAAACATTAGAGACTAGGAGCAGCTGGACGAACTGTTTGTAATCTTTGCTTTCTACTTAACATGGAGGAGTGGACAAATATGAAGAAACTTCTGAACTTTCTCATGACCACAGGACTGCATAAGAAAATATCGGAGGATTCTCTAAGGACTATGAGTAAATCCAGTAGGTGGCAGCAATACGCCAGTGATGCGTCTAGTCTGCCTAATTCAATGAGGAAGAAGAAAGTAACTCAGTGTTTCTGCCGGACTTCACAGTGTGACACCCAGCGGATGTAAACAAAGAAGCATGAGCAGAGTTAGCTTCACTGCCTGTATTATAGTATGAATGAGAAATATCAGAGCGTTAAAGTAACGATTGTGTTCAGTTGAGTATCTGAGAGAGTTGATCAGCGACAGACTAGCTGCTGCTGCTGGAGAAATATTCTCCGAGTTTGAAAAAACCATCGTCCAGTACCAGGAGGAGATCGATCGTCAGCGCAGACTGCTGGATGTCATCTGGAAACCACACATCCCTTACAGCCCATAGGTGTGTATGTGTTTTGATGGTGAAGAATTCCACTTCTAGCATGTAGAACATCATGAAGTGTTCAGATGAACTGAGACACCACTGTGAGGAAGAGAGAATGGGCTCATAATATGGAGTCTGTTAGTTGATGCTGTGTGGAGTTTTAAAAACGTGATCGTTGTGTTGATTGACCCTGGAAGCAAGAACCAAAGTTTCCTGTTCAGAGGTGCTGGAAGTGTTTATCTGAACTACTCCACACTGACAGCAACTGCATTGTGTTATCAAACAGTTTAATAATAAAACTCTGACAGAGGACTCAGTCATTCCATCATTTCAGTCCAGAGACATAATTCCATGTATAGAGATCATTCATGATCTAAAGAAAGCGCACGTACAGAGTTAGAGAGTATAGAAGTCATGTGTTCAACTGCATTCCACTATTAACATGTTGGGTTTCCCTCATGAGTCAAATCAACAGTACAGTAACCAGCAGTAAAATAAGAATAACATTAAAATCCAAATGTCCTGACAGGTTTGAAGGCTGAAGAGGACAGCAGCTTTATTCAGACAGATTTTAATGGATCCCCATCAAACCTGTCTGTGTGGTGTGTAGAAAAGTACCCAGTGGTGTTTACCATTAGAACTTTGTGATCCTGTATCCACTGTGGAACAACGTGTTCATAGAAATGTTCAGTCATTTGGAGATGCTTGTATCATTCCTGCTGCTGTTTCATGGCTCCCAGACTTCTATTATAAACCATCATATTCTTTTTGCATCAAACATTTGACTCTTGAGCTGAATTTGTTGGAGACAGCCAGTCCTGGACAAAGTGACAGATGTGTGTTCTCTCATCATCACAGTAGTAACCATTATCTTTTGTCTCTTTTTCCCTCCAGAGCTCCCACAGTCTTATGTCTGTGAGAATGAGAAGACTGTCGTTGACCATCAGCCCCATGACCAGGAGAGAAACTCCATGGTGGACCATGAGGACCCAGAGCCTCCACGGATTAAAGACCAGCAGGAGGAACTCTGCACCAGTCAGGACCAATCAAACCCAGAGATTTCTCAAATTAAAATGGAACAGGAAGAATTGTGCACCAGTCTGGACCAATTAAACCCAGGGTTACCACAAATTAAAGTGGAACAGGATGAACTCTGCTCCAGTCAGGAGGAAGAGTTAATTGGATTGAAACAGGAGACTGATACCTTTGAGGTGACTCCTGCTGATGAGGAAAGTGACCACAGTGAACCAAAACCAAACAGTGATCAGCTCCTGTTTCACATCTCTTGTGTAGCTGAGAGCCCAGATCAGGAAGGAAGCAAGGATGTAGACTCAGGATCAACTAGATGTATCGAGCAGAAACCAAGACATCAGAGTAACAACAGTCACAGTAATGATGTAGACAATGCTCCAACATCAGCGAGACAGTGTGATAATGACAAGGCAAGAAAATCTGCAACTTGCAAAGTCTGTGGAAAAGCTTTTTGTTGTAAATCAGATTTAATCAAACATCACAGAACCCACACAGGTGAGAAGCCATATTCTTGTGGAACCTGTGAAAAAAGCTTTCGTCAACGGACCTCTTTGACTGAACACATGAAATGTCACACAGGTGAGAAACCATATGTTTGTCACATTTGTGGAAAAAGATTTTCTAGTTCATCAGCACATAATAGGCACATGGCAGTTCACAAAATGGGAAAACCATATTCCTGTGGAACCTGTGGTAAAAGCTTTAGTCGACAGGATCATTTGACTGTCCACATGAGATGTCACACAGGTGAGAAGCCATATTCTTGTGGAACCTGTGGAAAAAGCTTTAAACATAATTATCAATTAAAAGCCCACATGAGAATCCACACAGCTGAGAAGTCCTGATCCTGAAACATCTGTGGAAAACATAATGTCAGAATTAAGGTTGAAACAACATGTAAGAATTGGTACAGGTTAAAAGTAGATGTTTTAGATTTAAAGCAGCTTTAGTCTGTGCTTCAACAACAACTGTGAGGAAGTATGTAAGCAATCCTTGATGATTAGACCAGATGGAGTCTGGACTGTGGTGGTGGAGCAGCAGGCAGAAGAACCAAACTGAATGTCTGGATGGATATGGTATTGGTACAGACTGCTACATTTCTGCTATCATGACATCCTTCATCAGCAGAGCAGTGATTGGAGATAATGTGAAGCTGTTTGGAACATTTTCACATCCTGCTGAGAGAACATGGCTGTTCAGGTGTGAACATACTGCTGGAATCCACTCAGCTTGAGCTCTGCTGTCTTTCAAGTAAAAGGAGGCAATGAGATACAGAGACATTGTGACAGTAGGACACAACAGAGTGTGTCACTGCAGCAGAGGAGATCTGGACGTGAAATAAAGTTGTAATAAAACGTCTACAGCTCCATGACTGCTTCATGAAATGTTTGAATGTTTTCAAACAGATGAAAATTTACAAGTTGTTTCATAATGAATGTAACATTGAAGATCCCCAGCAAGAATAACTCTGAGTCAGATATCAAAGACATAACCAACATTATTATGTTTTCAAGCAACAGACATGTGGTTTTACTAGTAGTAGCTGATACACTCCTGCAAATGTTAAAAACAGGTGAAGCTGTGCTGCAGTTTCTGCTGGTTGGATAAAGGTCTTATGCTATTTATTTCTTCTATTGTCACCACATAGGTCATCTGTGTGATTTGTTCGTAGGATCTCATTGTGTCGTCATACAGCACATTGAACCCTTGTATTGTCTGAACGTCCTGAACACTCCTCCTGTCCTCAGGGTCAGAAATGACCTGCCTCCACTGAGCCTCTAAAATAGAGCAGCTTAATGGAATTTTTAACCAAAAATCTATTTTACATGAAGAAACAACCTGTCATGCATCACACACTTTGTGAATGCCTGTTTTTGCTTCCTCAGAGGGTAGAAAGACTGTATTTAATCAGTGAACACCATTCGTTTTTATACCATTGTTCATGCTGTAACTGTTTTCTTTCTATAAGTAGAGGTTTATTATCACTATTATTGCTGCTAAAGGTACTGCATAGGTGTAAACATTTCTTGTTTTGCAAGAGATAATACTTCTATAGCCTAATAAAGTACCAGAAATGTGCAGAAATGAACTTGAAATGAATTTTTGAAGGGAAACAACAGTGTACTGTATACTGTACAATGGAATATAAAACTACAAAACTCAACTACCAGATACTAGTACTCCCTCATTTTTTGAGTCATTGCTCCCACCAGAAAGATGCATAACCTACATCAATCATAAGAATAGAAAAATAACAGATTCAAGCAAAATATTCCGAACATATTAAGCTCTAATTAACACATGGAGGACAGACTGCAACTGTATTTGTCACACGTGCAGCACACAGTATTTGTTTTACAGTCCTTCTTGTTACTCCTGGATGACTAAAAAAATCTGATCTCTGACCTGCTGGGAACTGAAACCTGAAAACTGCCCTCATGGCTTCAGCAATATCAGATTAGTCCATATTAATTTGAAAATCTGCAAATATGACAATCTCAACAGTCCAGACATAGCCAGGGTGTAGAATCTTGACTCCACTATGTATTATGCTAGTTATTTAGTGTTTTGTAACCTAGGTCACTTTTCTATACTATAGAATATTGACCCCACTATGTATTATGCTCTCGCTAACACCACCAATTACCCAGCCAGCAGTGAGATGTCAACACCGGGTGAATGGGGCACAGAAGTGGAGGTTTTGGCCTTCGCATCGATGCTGAACACCACAGTTCATGTTTACTGCACATCAGGGAAGATCAACAACACCACCATCTACAAGTGGCTCGCCTACTTACCAGTGAAAGGAACCACACCCATTCTTAAGCCATCAGCTCCTGGTCCATCTTTATCAGCAACATCTGCAGCCACTTCCAGCCTGTCTTCTCTGTTTAAGATGATTCAATGTATATTTTAATGTAAATACAATGCATTTGTAAATAACAGTAGGACACAACAGAGTGTGTCACTGCAGCAGAGGAGATCTGGACGTGAAATAAAGTTGTAATAAAACGTCTACAGCTCCATGACTGCTTCATGAAATGTTTTGAATGTTTTCAAACAGATGAAAATTTACAAGTTGTTTCATAATGAATGTAACATTGAAGATCCCCAGCAAGAATAACTCTGAGTCAGATATCAAAGACATAACCAACATTATTATGTTTTCAAGCAACAGACACGTGGTTTTACTAGTAGTAGCTGATACACTCCTGCAAATGTTAAAAACAGGTGAAGCTGTGCTGCAGTTTCTGCTGGTTGGATAAAGGTCTTATGCTATTTATTTCTTCTATTGTCACCACATAGGTCATCTGTGTGATTTGTTCGTAGGATCTCATTGTGTCGTCATACAGCACATTGAACCCTTGTATTGTCTGAACGTCCTGAACACTCCTCCTGTCCTCAGGGTCAGAAATGACCTGCCTCCACTGAGCCTCTAAAATAGAGCAGCTTAATGGAATTTTTAACCAAAAATCTATTTTACATGAAGAAACAACCTGTCATGCATCACACACTTTGTGAATGCCTGTTTTTGCTTCCTCAGAGGGTAGAAAGACTGTATTTAATCAGTGAACACCATTCGTTTTTATACCATTGTTCATGCTGTAACTGTTTTCTTTCTATAAGTAGAGGTTTATTATCACTATTATTGCTGCTAAAGGTACTGCATAGGTGTAAACATTTCTTGTTTTGCAAGAGATAATACTTCTATAGCCTAATAAAGTACCAGAAATGTGCAGAAATGAACTTGAAATGAATTTTTGAAGGGAAACAACAGTGTACTGTATACTGTACAATGGAATATAAAACTACAAAACTCAACTACCAGATACTAGTACTCCCTCATTTTTTGAGTCATTGCTCCCACCAGAAAGATGCATAACCTACATCAATCATAAGAATAGAAAAAATAACAGATTCAAGCAAAATATTCCAACATATTAAGCTCTAATTAACACATGGAGGACAGACTGCAACTGTATTTGTCACACGTGCAGCACACAGTATTTGTTTTACAGTCCTTCTTGTTACTCCTGGATGACTAAAAAAATCTGATCTCTGACCTGCTGGGAACTGAAACCTGAAAACTGCCCTCATGGCTTCAGCAATATCAGATTAGTCCATATTAATTTGAAAATCTGCAAATATGACAATCTCAACAGTCCAGACATAGCCAGGGTGTAGAATCTTGACTCCACTATGTATTATGCTAGTTATTTAGTGTTTTGTAACCTAGGTCACTTTTCTATACTATAGAATATTGACCCCACTATGTATTATGCTCTCGCTAACACCACCAATTACCCAGCCAGCAGTGAGATGTCAACACCGGGTGAATGGGGCACAGAAGTGGAGGTTTTGGCCTTCGCATCGATGCTGAACACCACAGTTCATGTTTACTGCACATCAGGGAAGATCAACAACACCACCATCTACAAGTGGCTCGCCTACTTACCAGTGAAAGGAACCACACCCATTCTTAAGCCATCAGCTCCTGGTCCATCTTTATCAGCAACATCTGCAGCCACTTCCAGCCTGTCTTCTCTGTTTAAGATGATTCAATGTATATTTTAATGTAAATACAATGCATTTGTAAATAAAATCATTATTTTCAATAATGTGTTGTAAAGTTTTCATCCCGTCTCTCTTTTGTGCTATAAAGTATTGGCCCTCATGAGTTTTCCTATAAACTTATATATTATTATTATTATTATATATAATTATTATTGCAATATTGAAAAATATCATGTATTTGTAAAACACAAAAATATTATTTTAATTTTCATGTGTTTAAATATTTTTTTACAGAATAATTGGGGGTGGGTCACTTTTCCATGGGGGTCAATTTTCTATCTGACACCAGGTAAAAAATGACCTGAAGACAGTCTTTGTACCCTGGTGGTGTACAGCTTTGATGAAAATATAAACAAAAACAATGTTTCACTTTTTCTAATGTTGGGGTCACTTGAGGAAAAGTGATCAAATTTCAAGTTGAAAAAGGTCATTTAGGGGCCGTTCTATGCTATTAAACATGGTGGTCTGGTTCATTTTGACCCGAAGACAGCACTAAGGTTCAAACAACAGCAAATCAGTAAAAGTATTTTCCAGTTGAGTTTGCTAAGAATTTACCTCAAGTTTAAATAATGAGTCCACAGTATTATTAGTTATTTAAAGAAATGCATGACCAGAATTAGCAACAAAAATGACTAAAATGAGACACAAAATGAACATCTCATTTGGATCATTTTGTACATTTCAGTCTGTTTTTAGGAAAAAAAAGTGTCATAAATCAGACTATAAATGATCTATGAACAAAGCTCTCTGTAAAAACCCTCAGAATGTTGAATAGAATAAATGTGGACAGTTTCATGACTGGAAGAGAAAATTTCTGGATCATTTTGTCTCATTTGTGTCATGTGTTTAATTTTGGTAATTTTATGTGTTTGTCTGTTTCTATACATTTTGCATCTTTTCATGTTACTTTTTCTTTCATTTTGACCATTTTGTGGTTCATTTTGGTGACTTTGTGTGTTTTTGAGTTTGTTTTTGTTTTGACCATCGTAAACCACCGAAAACCATCGGGAATGGTTGCTGGTGGTTCCCGGTGGTCATTTTGTGTCTCATTGAGGTTCATTTCGATCGTTTTGTGTCAAACGATCCTTAACACGACACACCCAAAATGCATGCAGAAAACCTCGATAACGGAATAAATTTAATTTCTCCCATACCTCCCCCTTGCCCTCTTCTGTCCTTCTCAACCCGCCCGGCCAGCAGGCAGATGGGTGCCCCCTATACAGAGCCGGGTTCTGCTCGAGGTTTCTTCCCTGTTAAAAGGGTGTTTTTCCTTGCCACTGTCGCCTTCGGGCTTGCTCTGGGGGTCAGGCATTTGGGTTCTGTAAGCGTCTTGAGACGAGTTGACTGTAATTGACGCTATATAAATAAAATTGAATTGAATTGAATTGAATTGAAACCTCGGTCAGTTGTTGTCTTTAGGGTTGTTTTTACTCGACAAGCTTTGTGTGTTAAACTGACTTTCTCAAGTGTTTCCATGTTTTTCTTCAGAATATGGAATGTGGTAACAGTTGTTAGTTCTTCTCTCTGACATCACAATGGACTTTTAAAAAATGCATTTACTGTCTTAGTACTTGTTCTCAGTGCAATGACAGTAAAGTTGGATCTAATCTAATCTATAAAATGACCAAAATGAGACAAATGGACAAAATGTTTTGTTTTGTTTTTTTTTACCAAAAAGAGCGTTGAAGACAAAAATGAGCACCCCCCCCCAAAAAAAAAAACACCAAAAAAAACAAAAAACAAAGTGGAGCACAAAGTGTCCATAAAGAGATGTAAAATAACCAACATGAAGCACAAAGTTGTAACAACAATAAAGAAATGCAAAGTGAGACTGGAGGGCAAAAATCAGACACAAAAATGTCCAAGAATTTCACAAAAACAACCATAAACAGGAGCAACATTAACAAAATGAGACAAAAAACGAGCAAAATGAGCCACAAAATTACAAAATGGACATCAAGTGCAAAAAAAAAAAAGAAAAAAAAAAAGACCAAATGTGGCCAAAATGGGACGACAATTAACCAAAAATGACAAAAATGAAACACAAAAATTACCAAAACACGACACAAAAATTAGCAACAAAATGACAAAAATGAGACACAAAATGTACAAAATGAAAAAAACAATAATAAACTGGTGCAAAATGACTAAAATGAGAGATAAAATGAGCAAAACAGACCAAAAAAGATGAAAAATGAAACAGAAATGGCTGATGAGTCACAGAATGGACAAACTGACATGAAATGACTAATATGAGCAACATGAACAATTTGAAACAAAAACAAACTTACAGACACATGAAATGAATCATAAAATGACCAAAATGGTACAAAAAAACAACATAAAGAGATGTAGCATTACCTGAATTAGACACATAAATGACCAAAACTTGATGCAAAATAAACAAAAAAAAAACATGAAAAGATGCAACATGTTTAAAAACGGACCAAAAGAGGTAAACTGATCAAAATTAAACACATTCTGACACAAAATGACCAAAATTAGCCTCAAAATGACCAGATTGATCCAGAAATCTTTACTAACATTCATCACGGTCCAAATTTATTCTATTCAACATTCTGAAGGTTTTACACAGAGGTTTGTTCATAGATCATTTACTGTCTGATTGATACATTTTTTTTCTAAAGACATGATGAAATGCACAAAATGATCCAATAAGATGCACAATGACCAAAATTGAACAAAAACAACTTAAAGTGATGGAAAATGACTAAAATGACAGATAAAATGAGCAACTCAGAGCAAAAATGAGATGAAAACTGAAACAGAAATGGCCACTGAGTCACAGAATGATGAAATAGACGTGAACTGACCAAAACAACTAACAAGATGAACAATTTTAAACAGAAATAAACTTAAAAACACACAAAATGACCAAAATGGAAGAAAAAAAAAACATGTAAAGATGCAAACTGTTTAAAACCAGACAGAAAGACGTAAACTGAACAAAACAAACACATAATGACGCAAATGAGACACAAAATGATCCAGAAATCTTCTCTTCCAGTCATGAAACTGTCCACATTTATTCTATTCAACATTCTGAGGGTTTTTACAGAGAGCTTTGTTTTGTTTACTGTCTGTGGACCTGGAAGGAGCAGCTTCATATCTGGAAAAAAGATTCACAATCAACGGTTTGTTTAACAGAAGAGATCATCTTAGTTGAAAGTGGCACCAAATCCATGTCATGTTTGGGTCGTATGTTGGCCTTTAACTTTGAGCAGGTGTGTTATTATTTACAGTGTTTATGGTAGAATGTGGCCGTTTTAATGGCAGATCACATGGAAGTAACATGAGTCAGTTTGAAATAGTGAGTTATGCAGAAGAACAATATAAAGAAGAAATTCAAAGTTTTTAATCAGTAAATATGTTAGATTATATTTTTAATCTATTTTGTGTACTTGTTGATGAAAAACGTTTGATAAAAGAAACCTTAATAATGTTGCCTTTTAATGTTTTAACCCTCCTGTTGTCCTCATTTACAGGCAAAAAAACAACATTGTTTCCTTGTCTTAAAAAAATTTTAAAAAAATAAAAAAATTCAGCAAAAAAATTCCCCAAATTTCTGAAAATTTGCAAAACCTTCAGGAAGAAAATTCCAGTAATTTCTTAAGTTTCTTTTCAAAAAATCCCCCAAATTTGGCAAGAAAATTTGTTGTAAATATTTTCCAAAAAAAGAGTAAAAATCTTCCAAAAAAAATCCTAAAAATATCTAAAGAGATTACATATATTTCAGTAAAACGTCTAATATTTTCTTTACAAACATTCACATAAAAATCAACCAAAATCCCTTCTTTAGAAATATTTTTAATTTTTCTTTATTTCCACCTAAAAATGTTCAAAGATTTCCCAAAAATGTTGAAAACGTGGACATCAGAAGTTTCACTGTGAAAATATATATTTTTCCCACATTTTCAAACTTTAAAACAACTCAATTTTGAAAAAAAAAAAAAAAACATTGAAAAAGCCACTATCGACAGACACATACACCCTCTGTCAAATGTTTTAGGACACTTTCTCATTCAAATCAATTAGTACCTGTCCTAAAACTTTTGACAGGGGGTGTATATGTGGTCATGGTTCCATGACGCCAATGTCATGGTAATGACTGGATGCAGCTAATTTACAAAGAAGTGATTCTAAACTCCATGTCAGCTTTCAAAGATTCTACTTTTCATCTAACAATTTATGTTTTTGTATTTCAACTCACACATAATCTGAGATTATTTGATCTACTTGTTCAATATTAGAGATTCTTCATCATTGTCCTGAGAGATAGATAGATATGAATCCTAAGGCCAGTAATCTCCTAAATTAATTATGATTAATCATCAGAGAATCACTGAACCAGCTCTGCATCTAACGGGTTCCTGCAGCCCAGAGGGATCTGAGGAACGATTAAGGTGGTAATTGAAGAAATTTGCCCTGCTGCTCACTGCCTCCATCCAGACGTCTATCCCTCTACCACTGATAATTCATTTAACTGAGTAACCACTTTGAATGGTTTCATTAATTTACCAGTCACGTCTGTTAACGACAGCTTTCCTCTTAATGGATTTTGCAACGAAGCAACGAAGACACTAAACAAGAAATTAGACCTGAATTCTGTGAAGCCGGATCTCAAGGACTTTAAGTTTGTGGAGGACTTCACGAACTTTTACTGAACCCTGCATGGAGAAATCTTCTTGGCAGGGGTTCAGTCTGTGTCCAGTGTGCATACGCTGGTGTCGTTGCAGGGTTCCTTGTTGGTTGGACGTTGGTCCAGACTGGTCAAAGCAGCACTGTTCACCATTGGCAGAGTGCTGGTAAGTCTGAGAGTTTTGTCCATCTGTTCCGTTCTGCTTGGAAAACAAACACACAAAAACAGAGAACGTCAGTGTTTCCTGCAGCATTGAAGAACTGATGCCTTGCCTGAGATAGAGAGCACCCCAAATGACATCTGAAGACACTTTTACCTGTTGGAATTTAACATTCAGTTGTCTGATTACATCACAATTCCTAATCTAACCGACATCCCCAGATTAACCTGGACCAGATTTCTGTGTCAAAACGAATACAGGTTAGACTGAACGATAGCTGATGATGTGTTAACAGAATTCAACCGACCACAGTTGTGAAACAATTTTGCAGCAATAGCCAAAATTTTCCAATACATAATTGTGTGTACACTGTGACTGAGACCAGTCTTTACATACCTCACTGTGACACTGATTGAATGTTTCTTTCTGGTGTGGATCTGCTGGTGTTGTTTCAGGGAACCCAAAGTTGTAAAAGTCTTCTTACACTTGTCACATCTGTATGGTCTCTCCCCAGTGTGGACACGTTGGTGAACTTTGAGGTGTGCAATGTCGCTGTAGCGCTTCCCACACTGGTCACAAATGTATGGTTTAACCCCAGTGTGGGTCACTTCATGAACTTTTAACTGTGAGTATCGTACAAATAGTTTCCCACAGTGATCACATACGTACACATCATGTCCAGTGTGGATGCGTTGGTGACGTTTTAAGCTCTGTTGGTGCTTGAAAGTTTTTTCACAGGAGTCACAGTGGTATCGCTTTCTACCAGAATGGGGGCATTGATGGATCAACAACTGTACATGTTGAGTAAAGGTTTTCACACACTGATCACAGTTAAATGGTTTCACTTCACTGTGAATGAGTTGATGACTTTTTAACTGACACTTCTGAGTAAAAGCCTTTCCACACTGATCACAGTCGAACAATTTCACTCTACTGTGAATGAGTTGATGTGTTGCTAGAGTACTCTTGTGAGTAAAAGCCTTTCCACACTGATCACAGTTGAATGGTTTAACTCCACTGTGAATGAGTTGATGACTTGCGAGAGTACTCTTGCGAGTAAAAGCCTTTCCACACTGATTACAGTTGAATGGTTTCACTCCACTGTGAATGAGTTGATGTGTTGCTAGAGAACTCTTCTGAGTAAAAGCTTTTCCACACTGATCACAGCCGAACAATTTCACTCCACTGTGAATGAGTTGATGTGTTGCTAGATTACTCTTCTTAGTAAAAGCCTTTCCACACTGATTACAGTTGAGTGGTTTAACTCCACTGTGAATGAGTTGATGACTTGCTAGAGTACTCTTGTGAGTAAAAGCCTTTCCACACTGATTACAGTTGAATGGTTTCACTCCACTGTGAATGAGTTGATGTGTTGCTAGATTACGCTTCTGAATAAAAGCCTTTCCACACTGATTACAGTTGAATGGTTTCACTCCACTGTGAATGAGTTGATGTGTTGCTAGATTACGCTTCTGAATAAAAGGCTTTCCACACTGATCACAGCTGAATGGTTTAACTCCACTGTGAATGAGTTGATGGCTTTTTAAGTGACTCTTGTGAGTAAAAGGCTTTCCACACTGATCACAGCTGAATGGTTTAACTCCACTGTGAATGAGTTGATGGCTTTTTAAGTGACTCTTGTGAGTAAAAGCCTTTCCACACTGATCACAGTTGAATGGTTTAACTCCACTGTGAATGAGTTGATGGCTTTTTAAGTGACTCTTCTGAGTAAAAGCCTTTCCACACTGATCACAGCTGAATGGTTTATCTCCGGTGTGAATACGTTTGTGAATTCTGAGCTTTGTTGCTGTGATAAAAGTCTTGCCACATTGCTCACAACTGAGTGATTCATCTCTTTTTGCTGTTGTTGCCGAACCATCCTTATCCTCCTCAGAGGTCCGACATCTCACTCCATTGCTGTGTTTACATTTCTGTAGCAAAAGACAAAGATAAAAACAGAGGCAGTGATGGAAGAGCAATCATGAAAAAATTTAACCTAAAAGTCTCAATTCCATGTAGGGCTGAATGATTTATCGTTTTCCGATCAAAACCGCAATTTCTGAAAGCGCGATCATGTGATCGTCAAAGCGCCGTTTTTTTGAAGTGCCCCTGACTGACCCAGGATCTGTTGTGTTGACTATTTTGTGGCACATGCCCCTACGGCCAAGCTGACCAATCAGAAGCGACATGCTCCTCGTGGACAGGTCACGCTAACCAATCAGTATTAACCGGCTCCTCGTGTTTTGAAATGGCGTCAGCGGAACCAGAAGCGGAGTTAATCCCCAAGAAAAGCGGCACAGCGGTCATTTGGGAGTATTTCGGTTACGAGGCTGCAGACATTCACCAGAAACAGGTACTGCGCAAAGCTTGCCGCTCTAAAGTTGTATGGAATTAATTTCCTATCATAATTCAAGAGCATTTTAAATTGATTTGAGGGCAGCATTTATCAATTTCATTCTCAGATTTTGTGATATTGTCTCTCAGAACTCTGCTCTCGCGCTCAAATTTGCTCTGCGCGTGCTCAAACGGTGTCCTCTTACTCGGTTACTATGCTGCTCGCGCAGATTTCCTGCGCTCAAACTCAAACTCTTCCTCTTGTTCTCACGGAACTTCTGCTCACGGATCTCTGCTCTGCTCTCAGATTTTCTGTGTATCAACGCTGTCAACCAATAGAAGGCCGGCTAGCTTTGACCAATCAGATTATCCCTGTTTGTATACGGGTGCGTTCGCTGTTTTCTGAGGAGTGTCGCATACGGGCGGGCACTCTTTCAACAGGTTTTATCCACTCCCTACCTCCGGGACTGTAATAAATGTGATTTCTTTTATTTTTTTGACCACTGTTGGAATAAAATATCATTCAATGCATACAACAGCGTCCGAGCTTCTCATTAAAACGGCTATATTGTATAATAATAGCGGCATCGAACACTGCTCTTTGAGGTGTCCTGGTGGAGAAAACAATGTCACCATCCTGAAGCTAGCAGCGGGACAGCAGACGGTTGCCATCTTGGTCCGGTCATCGTATTTCCAGTTCAGCAGCAGAAAGAACCAGATGCTGGAGCACTGTGCCGCATATTCGTGTTCAAATCGCCGGATCGTCGAAAACAGCGCACGAGGGATTACTTTTCACAAGTAAGATTGAACATTACTATTGGTTGTATTTTGTGAATCGAATATTACTGTGCTGTATTTATGCCCACCAGCGAAATCATGGCCAGCTAGCTAGGCTATGTTTACTGCTGGTGTTGACCCGTCTGTGAACTGAGACTTTATAAGTCATATTCCATAATACTGACTTAGATTACAACTGACACAGGAAAGCTAAAATATATATTACTGGTATAACATTGACCAGCAAATTTTACACAGGTGGCACAGACTGTATTGTTCACATGTAATTCACCCTAACAACAGTAAGCTACCTCTAATGTCTCATACCCACCCACTTACTTAAAAATACAGACAACTGAACATCTGACTGTAGAATGGTTTGCAAACAAGGTTATTTACAGTTTAAGCAGTTTGGGTTCATTATCAACAGATATGCATCAAAATAGGAGTTTTGTTGAAGAAAGGTTGGAAGAAATTTGAAGAAAACCTCTTGACCGCTTTTGTAAGATGTTTTTGTATAGACTCTCCCAAATCTTCCATTTTCATTTTGAAGGTGATGTGTGCCGTGCAAGCTTGGTCAGAGATGCTGTACCATCATCATTTGACGAGAGCTCCCACCTTCTAGCTCTGAAAAACAATGGAGGCCTACTGATTCCATCACAAGGCAGAGTGAAGGTTTGATTTTATAATCTTGTTTATTTTTTTTATATTTGCATGTTAAAGTTGCTTTGTTCTTTATTTTCTCTGTACTGTAAAGTGTCTTTTAGCACTGTGTAAAGCGCTATATAAATATAATTTTTTAAATTATTATTATAAGGTGCTGAGAGTTGCAGAGAGGGTGATTCGCCAGGCTTCAACAAAGCAAGCTCCAAAGGTGTCAACAGTCACACACAACGTCTGGGAGGAGATTGGAATGGAGGTGGTTTTTCTGCTTGGGGAACACATTGAAGAAACACAGTTTGGTATCGACAACCAACATTCCAGCTTGTTGTCATTGGTTGTGTCCGTGGCTGCACCATGTTGCCAGACTTACACACGTGGACAAAATTGTTGGTACCCCTCAGTTAAAGAAGGAAAAACCCACAATTCTCACTGAAATCACTTGAAACTCACAAAAGTAACAATAAATAAAAATTTATTGAAAATTAAATAATCAAAAACAGCCATTACTTTTGAATTGTTGATTAACATAATTATTTTAAAAAACAAACTAATGAAACAGGCCTGGACAAAAATGATGGTACCTCTATAAAAGATTGAAAACTATTTGACCAGAGTGACATGATTAACTCAGGTGTGTCATTTAATTGACATCACAGGTGTTTCCAAACTCATAATCAGTCAGTCTGCCTATTTAAAGGGAGACAAGTAGTCACCCTGCTGTTTGGTGAAAAGGTGTGTACCACACTGAACATGGACAACAGAAAGCGAAGGAGAGAATTGTCCCAAGACATCTGAAAAAAAATTATAGACAAACATCTTAAAGGTAAAGGCTATAAGACCATCTCTAAACAGCTTGAAGTTCCTGTGACAACAGTGGCTCATATTATTCAGAAGTTCAAGACCCACGGGACAGTAGCCAACCTCCCTGGACGTGGCCGCAAGAGGAAAATTGATGACAAATTGAAGAGACGGATCGTTGGAATTGTATCCAAAGAGCCCAGAGCAACCTCCAAAGAAATTAAAGGTGAACTCCAAGGCCAAGGTACATCAGTGTCAGATCACACCATTCGTTGTTGTTTGAGCCAAAGTGGACTTCATGGGAGATGACCAAGGAGGACACCACTGCTGAAAAAAACTCATAAAAAAGCGAGACTGGAATTTGCAAAAATGCATGTTGACAAGCCACAAAGCTTCTGGGAGAATGTCCTTTGGACAGATGAGACCAAACTGGAGCTTTTTGGTAAGGCACATCAACTCTATGTTCATAGACTCAAAAACCAAGCATACGAAGAAAAGAACACTGTCCCTACGGTGAAACATGGAGGAGGCTCAGTAATGTTTTGGGGCTGCTTTGCTGCATCTGGCACAGGGTGTCTTGAAAGTGTGCAAGGTACGATGAAATCTGAAGACTATCAAGGCATTCTGGAGAGAAATGTGCTGCCTAGTGTCAGAAAGCTTGGTCTCAGTCGCAGGTCATGGGTCTTCCAACAGGACAACGATCCAAAACACACAGCCAAAAACACCCAAGAATGGCTGAGAGAAAAGCGTTGGACTATTCGAAAGTGGCCTTCTATGAGTCCAGATCTGAATCCCATTGAACATATGTGGAAGGAGCTGAAACATGCCATTTGGAGAAGACACCCATCAAACCTGAGACAACTGGAGCTGTTTGCTCATGAGGAGTGGGCCAAAATACCTGTTGACAGCTGCAGAACGCTCATTGACAAATACAGAAATCGTTTAATTGCAGTGATTGCCTCAAAAGGTTGTGCAACAAAATATTAAGTTATGGGTACCATCATTTTTGTCCAGCCCTATTTCATTAGTTTGTTTTTTTAAATAATTATGTTAATCAACAATTCAAAAGTGATGGCTGATTTTGATTATTTAATTTTCAATAAATTTTTATTTATTGTTACTTTTGTGAGTTTCAAGTGATTTCAGTGAGAATTGTGGGTTTTTCCTTCTTTAACTGAGGGGTACCAACAATTTTGTCCACGTGTGTACATGTTTGGTTACAGTCATTCAGTATGTGTAATATTTTGATGTTAAACCTCAGGGACAGTCTTAAGAATATTTTAAAAAGAAAATGCTTGAAACCTGAAACTTCTGGGTTCAACTGTCTGAATTTCTTGACAAGGAAAAGGCTGGTAAACTCACAATGCTCAAAGTATTATTCTCTACCAAAGAAAATGCTGCTCTTTACCTTTCTGAACAACTTGCTTGAAAAACAAGACTTTTCTTCCGTTACTTATCTTCATCACCATGTAAGACATTTTCAGAAAGTATGATCAGCAGCTAGTTCAGCCTCAAACAAAAAACAAGCAGCTTCCAAGCAGTCCACCATTATATCCTCAGTACAGCTGCTTCTGCAGAGCTACATCTCTCCAGCCAACGTCACCTGGCTTTGGTTGGCCCATCTAACCAACTGGAGCAACTTTAGACATTTTAAATAACAAATGGATAATAATAATAATGTTACAGTGGTATGTTTCTCACTTTTTGTGAAGAATCCATGTTTCCTCCGTTGTTGAGCTCAGACTAAATAGCTGCCAACATTCCTCTGCTCCTCCGTCAGACTCTCCTCCTCCTGCCAATCACCTGTCACATCAAACACATCTTCATTAGGATACCACTCTATACACAAGTGTCAGAGTGTCCCATATGTTCATCAGCCAACACAGAGGACACATTTCAACTCAATAGTTCACTTTTAGCTCTTTTCAATTTCACCTAAGACTGATACAAATGAACTTAAACTGTTAAAAATAAGGAACATAGACAGAAAACAGACATGGAAAAAGAGAATAAAGAGAACATAAAGATGCTGCTGCAGGTGATTCAAGACAGGACTGCTGGTAGAAAACTGAGAATGAGAAGAACTTTGTCATTGCACGCTTTCATATACAATGAAATTTAATTGGAGCTGCCCTGCTTATGCTGTAAGTTAGTGAATGTATTTTACTGCTCAGTGTTCTGTTTAAAGGCAGCTCTCACTCTCTGTTCTTTGCACTCTCCCATAGTGTCAAGTGTCCTCCCACTTTCAATGACAGGTGATTCTCATTGATGATTTTTCTCACAGTTTCTGCAGTTTCCCCACTTGAAAAAGGATGTTTCATCTACCCAGGGTTTGAGCAGGACTCCACTCATCAATCAGACAGTTGCTTTCTTTCTTTTCCCTCTTTTATTTTGCAGTGGTTGCAAATTCATGAGATACAGAGGTGGCAACTTCCATAAGTCCATACGTTTAGTTGATAGATTAAGGTGAAAAACCTTTAAACAGAACACAAAAGGACAATGTTGGCATTACTGCATTCAGCAAATAGTCACAACCATTCTTCATGGACATTTTCACCACATTGGCAAATGCTACTCCACTCAATTTATGTTTGTCAACCTCAACACCACATAAACTGAAGCGACAAATCATGGCATGAGCAATATTCAACCCAATACTATACCACACATTAATTTATCTGCAGTTTAAAGAGTTGATTTTGAATCACAGTTTAACAAATTACTCTGAGCATTTTTATCAAAAAAATGTTTTCATCATTTTATGCTTTTCACTTCATGGTTTTAAAATTATTTGAAGTGCATAAAGTGCTTTTAAAGTGCAATCCTTTCCCGATCCAATGGGGAGTGCCAGTGTTTACAAACAGTGATGTCACGAAGTCACGTGATTCCCGCGCCGGTTGGCAAAAGGAACCAGAGGAACAATGGCTGACGATAGCAATGCGAGCTATCCTTCCATGGAATTGTCCAATTACACACGTGGACAAAATTGTTGGTACCCCTCAGTTAAAGAAGGAAAAACCCACAATTCTCACTGAAATCACTTGAAACTCACAAAAGTAACAATAAATAAAAATTTATTGAAAATTAAATAATCAAAATCAGCCATCACTTTTGAATTGTTGATTAACATAATTATTTAAAAAAACAAACTAATGAAATAGGGCTGGACAAAAATGATGGTACCCATAACTTAATATTTTGTTGCACAACCTTTTGAGGCAATCACTGCAATTAAACGATTTCTGTATTTGTCAATGAGTGTTCTGCAGCTGTCAACAGGTATTTTGGCCCACTCCTCATGAGCAAACCGCTCCAGTTGTCTCAGGTTTGATGGGTGTCTTCTCCAAATGGCATGTTTCAGCTCCTTCCACATATGTTCAATGGGATTCAGATCTGGGCTCATAGAAGGCCACTTTCGAATAGTCCAACGCTTTTCTCTCAGCCATTCTTGGGTGTTTTTGGCTGTGTGTTTTGGATCGTTGTCCTGTTGGAAGACCCATGACCTGCGACTGAGACCAAGCTTTCTGACACTAGGCAGCACATTTCTCTCCAGAATGCCTTGATAGTCTTCAGATTTCATCGTACCTTGCACACTTTCAAGACACCCTGTGCCAGATGCAGCAAAGCAGCCCCAAAACATTACTGAGCCTCCTCCATGTTTCACCGTAGGGACAGTGTTCTTTTCTTCGTATGCTTGGTTTTTGAGTCTATGAACATAGAGTTGATGTGCCTTACCAAAAAGCTCCAGTTTGGTCTTATCTGTCCAAAGGACATTCTCCCAGAAGCTTTGTGGCTTGTCAACATGCATTTTTGCAAATTCCAGTCTCGCTTTTTTATGAGTTTTTTTTCAGCAGTGGTGTCCTCCTTGGTCATCTCCCATGAAGTCCACTTTGGCTCAAACAACGACGAATGGTGTGATCTGACACTGATGTACCTTGGCCTTGGAGTTCACCTTTAATTTCTTTGGAGGTTGCTCTGGGCTCTTTGGATACAATTCGAACGATCCGTCTCTTCAATTTGTCATCAATTTTCCTCTTGCGGCCACGTCCAGGGAGGTTGGCTACTGTCCCGTGGGTCTTGAACTTCTGAATAATATGAGCCACTGTTGTCACAGGAACTTCAAGCTGTTTAGAGATGGTCTTATAGCCTTTACCTTTAAGATGTTTGTCTATAATTTTTTTTCAGATGTCTTGGGACAATTCTCTCCTTCGCTTTCTGTTGTCCATGTTCAGTGTGGTACACACCTTTTCACCAAACAGCAGGGTGACTACTTGTCTCCCTTTAAATAGGCAGACTGACTGATTATGAGTTTGGAAACACCTGTGATGTCAATTAAATGACACACCTGAGTTAATCATGTCACTCTGGTCAAATAGTTTTCAATCTTTTATAGAGGTACCATCATTTTTGTCCAGGCCTGTTTCATTAGTTTGTTTTTTAAAATAATTATGTTAATCAACAATTCAAAAGTAATGGCTGTTTTTGATTATTTAATTTTCAATAAATTTTTATTTATTGTTACTTTTGTGAGTTTCAAGTGATTTCAGTGAGAATTGTGGGTTTTTCCTTCTTTAACTGAGGGGTACCAACAATTTTGTCCACGTGTGTAGGTTCTAACCAGTTGATGGCATTCAGGACCGTTTAAATGGTGGCTTTTTCTTAGGCCTTCTAAGGACTCTACTGCACCTGCAGGGTCTTCCTCTGGTTTTGGTATTCCTGCTAGTGCTCGGTCAATGTCTCTGCCTGTCCATGGTCTGTAAACCAAAATAGTCTCACGGGTGTCCTGAACACCTTCAACAGCTGTACCGAAACGTGGATTTGCTACCTCCACTATAGGACACAACTCTCTGTCAATTTTTGGGGTTCTGTCTTCAAAGTCAGCTGGTTTATATGGGGTCAAGAATTGTGGGTTTTTCCTTCTTTAACTGAGGGGTACCAACAATTTTGTCCACGTGTGTATTTGGGCTCTAAGTTCTGTCGTGTTGAAGGAAACTTCACAGGACATGGCACTAACCATGACCCTTTAAAACAAGATAGTGAAGACTTAAAAACTGCATTTGATGCGCTAGTGGACAGAATAAAAACAGAATTCATGCGAAAAGCCGATTTTACACAAATAGCGCACTGTAAACAAAAGGAAGGAGAAGAGCCTGTTGACTATAGACATAGATTGGAGAAGGTTTACAAGGCTCACTGTGGCATGGACCCTTCTAATGATAAAACTGGACCCTATCAACAACAGCTAAAAAGGGCATCTCTGGGCTCCAACCTTCAGTGAAGAGTTTTGTGGAGAAACACTGGGTTGGACAAAATACAGGCGCAGTCGATGCTGTAGATTGAGCAGTACATGCCACTGCTGCCATTGAGAAAAAACTAACTAAACCCGCGGCTGCGTATTTTTCTGATGAAACGCCAACCTCCACAGTATTCTACTCTGGAACGTACAGAGGCAGAGGAGGTTTCAGAGGCAGAGGAAAGTTCCGTGGTAGAGGCAGGGGTAGAGGAGGTAGACCCCCCCCCTCAGATGATGCATGCTATATATGAGGCAAAACAGGCCACTTTGCACGCAATTGCCATACAGGAAAGCGTGTATACAATCCAAATAGCACACAAAATTGACAACTAATTACAAGCTCCTTGGAGCCAAAGGAGGAGGGGGTTAACACCTCCCTAACCCTCCCCTACCATGAAGAAAATAAAAATCAAACTATGATGCAGACCACCACAGACACGCCAGACATAGATGTTTTCGCAGCCCTACAAGCATGAGCTGTAAATGAGGATTTGCCCTATAGAAAATTAATTATAAATGGCCAAGAATTTGACTGTTTGTGTGATACAGGAGCCTGCAGAACAGTCTTAGAAGAATCACCTCCTGGAATAAAATTCTCAACTAACACAATCCTAGTCAAAACAGCGAATGGTCAATTAGGTAATCATCCACTCTCTAACCCGGTCAAAATACGGGATAAACAAACGGGAGTGTATACCACCTCAGCAATTCTGGTGGATCACAATTGCCCAGTCAACCTATTGGGCAGAGATGCAATGACAGCATTAAAAATTTGTGTTATTCCTACAAAAAAAGGAATGACTTCAGCTGTCGTCTCTAGTGACGATAGCGGACTCAATATAATGCAGGGCAAAAGACCCCTACATTATTATTGGACTTATGACATTTCTGAGCATGCTGAAGGACAACCAGCCCAAACACTGTTAAAAAAGATCCAAGATGCACATCCGCCCGCACAAACACATGGTCCTGATGGACTACATGTCACTTTTAGATACAAAACAACACCAGGACCCGATCATAGTTTTGACAAATGGTTCTCCGCACAAACCACCCCTCAAATAATCACCCTTCAACACATTTATCTAGATAAAGAAGGCAATGGCGTAGCTTCTGTTGTGCTATCACTCGCACAACTGAGATTCTTTAGGGGACAAATTCCCCATACTCCACATGTCTCTCTGTCCAAAGCTCCAACAATAGAGTGGCATCAACTTGAGGGTTTGTTGCGGAAAGCACAAGCCGACATCTATGAACCCATTCCAAATTCTGACTGGCAAAAAGGTCAACGTTATGGGTTCATGAGACAACCTCTTGGGTGGCGTGTGAAAACCACACCATCCACACATTAGGATGAAAAAGAAACCTGATCTTTAATTTGTCTGTCTATAGAGGATTACCCAGAATTAAAAAACCTGCCCAGAGATCTCTGGTCTAACAGCCCTGCAGATGTAGGACTGATAAGAGATTTTCCACCTGTTGAAGTACCGTATTTTCACGACTATAAGGCGCACATAAAAGTCTTAGATTTTCTTCAAATTGTGCGCCGCGCCCTCTGGTGCAGTGCGTCCTGTGTGTGTTGTTGTAAGGCGGACGTAGACCAGGTGTTTTTTTCCACGCATCACCATCGCTGTTGATCTGTGACTATGCGTGCCCATCTCACAGCCGATGTGAAAAAACAAGTGAAGCAAATGAACTCTGAGCTTGCTGTCATTCCGGGAGGCCTGACAAAGGAACTCCAACCGCTGGACATCGGTGTGAACCGGCCGTTCAAAGTAAGGCTGCGAGCGGCGTGGGAGCGATGGATGACCGATGGAGACCACAGTTTCACTAAGAGTGGAAGGCAGCGCCGGGCGAGTTACGCCACAATTTGCGAATGGATTGTAGATGCTTGGGCTAAAGTGTCTGCTGGCACTGTTGTTCGAGCTTTCGCAAAAGCCGGCATCATTTCCGAGGCGCCGCACGGCACGGAAAGTGACTCTGACAGTGAAGAAAGTGAACCTGGCATGTTTGATGGAGGTTTAGCGCAGCTGTTCAATTCAGAAACTGAGGATGAGGACTTCCATGGGTTTGATTGATGACGATTACCGGTAAAAAAAAAAAAAAAAAGTGAATACCAAACTCAGTTTTGCTCCCGCTCTATTTTCAAATACGCACACTTGTGTGCTTGTTTTATCCGTGTGTTTTACCATGCCCGTGCCTATTGATGATTAAAAAAATGTTAGTACTTTGTAATCAATACTTAAATAAAGCACAACCAAACTCTGTTTTGCTCCCACTCTATTTTTAAATACGCACACTTGTATGCTTGTGTGTGTGTTGCTGTTGTAAGGCCGACGTAGTAGAGGACACCATGAGAACGTTAAAGGGGGAAGTGTGGGCGTGGATTGTATATAAAACCCTCGCCATATAATCAGGTGCGCCTTATGTGTGTGTTAAATACAGTAATGGCACACATAACTGAGACTGCGCCTTTTGGTACAGTGCGCCTTTTGGTCGTGAAAATACGGTAAAAGCAGCCACCTCTTATCAGCCACAAATTCCTCAATATCCGCTGAAACAAGCAGCAATAGAAGGTATAAGACCTGTTATTGCAGACATGGAAAAATCAGGGATTATTGTGAAAACAAAGAAGCGTGTTTGCAATACACCCAAAAAGCACATACAGGAAAATGGAGGATGGTTCAAGATTTAAGAGCGGTGAATGATGCTGTACAGAAAACTACACCTGATGTTCCAAACCCACATACCTTATTAAATGAAGTAACTTCAGATAAAAAGTGGTTTTCAGTTATAGATTTGAGTAATGCTTTCTTCTCTATACCACTACATTCAAACTCACAACACTGGTTCGGGTTTACCTTTGAAGGTACACAGTACACCTACACACGATTACCACAAGGTTTTACAGAAAGCCCCCACATACACACTCAGGCTCTCAGGTGCTTGATGTCAACATTTCAAATTCCAGAACACAGCCAAATTTTGTTGTATGTTGATGACATTCTTGTGGCTGCAGATACGCAGGAACAATGTAAACAGACAACGATGGCAGTGTTACGACACTTACATGAGACAGGTCATAAGGTTTCACTAAACAAACTTCAGTTGTGGGCTCCGCAGGTGGTGTATTTAGGCTATAATCTTTCAAAACATTGGAAAGCTTTACTCACTGACAGAAAAACTGCAATCCAAAATGCTCCAAAGCCGCAAACAAAACAACAAATGATGTCATTTTTAGGACTTTGTAATTTTTGCAGATCCTGGGTTCCAGATTACGCAGTGTTCTCACAACCACTGCAGGATTTGATATACGGCAAGGAAATGTCGTTAACAGATGAGATTATTTGGACTGAACAGGCTGAGGAAGCTTTTAAATATCTGAAATTAGCCCTGCAAACTGATGTTGTTTTGGCTCTACCTGACTATAACAAACCGTTTGACCTGTTTTATGACTGCAAAAATGGACACGACTTCTATTCTTACACAGAAACATGGTGATACACCTAAGCCTGTAGCATATTATTCTAAACGCTTAGATAATATCGCAGCAGGTCTCCCACGGTGTGTACAAAGTTGTGCAGCAGCTGCTCTTGCGATTTCTGCCTCTGCTGATATTATTTTATGTCACCCACTTTCAGTCCATGTTTCACACTCTGTGGCTGCAGTCCTGCTACATGCAAATCTTTCATTTCTGACTCATGCACGTCACATTGCCTATACTTCAATATTGTTGTCACAGCCACATATAACTGTGCACAGATGTAGCTCCTTAAATCCAAGCACACTTTTGCCCACTGAAGGCGATGGAGATCCACATTGCTGTGCGATTACAACAAATGAGGAAACAAAGCCACGACCTGACATTTTTGATCTACCACAATCTGGTTTTACTGATATTTTTGTAGACGGTTCTGCTTCAAAAGACATTCGAGGAAATAATTGTGTAGGTTATGCAATAACAACAGTAACTACGGTCCTAAAAGCAGAACGCCTGCCACACAGGTATTCTGCACAGACAGCTGAACTTCTAGCAGTCATCAACGCTTGTAAGATGTTTGAAGGGAAATCACTTAACATTTACACAGACAGTCAATATGTGTTTTCTTCTGTCCACCATTTCGCTCGAATTTGGCATAACGGGCATGAAAACCTCGAGTGGGAAACCACTCACACATGCCTCTGTTAAAAAAAATCTTCTCTTCACAATACAGCTTCCTGCTAAATTAGCGCTGTGTAAATGTAAGTCTCACCAAAAGGACGACTCCGCCATAACACAGGGTAATAACCTTGCAGATGTTGCTGCGAAACAAGCTTCATTCGGCACACAATGTTCTGAAAATGACCTTTTCCTCTCAGTAGACCTAAACATCTTGGCGGACGCACAGAAAAATGCACCCACGGCTGAACAAACTTCTTGGCTCAGACGTGGGGCAGTTTTGTAAAATGACCTTTATCATATTCATAATAAGCCCGTCCTTCCACGTTCTCTATTCCCCACAGCTGCCCTGGTGAGCCATGGTTTGACACATGTCTCAACAGGAGGGATGGTACACATGATACAGAGACAGTTCTTCGCTGTAAATTTTTCTGACTTTGCCAAGGAATACTGCAGAAAATGTTTAATTTGTTGTAAGAACAATCCGCAAGGAAATATGAGACCAAAGAGGGGACAATTTCCTCCAGCACAACACCCCTTCCATACAATTCATATGGACTTTATTGAACTAACAGCATCAAAAGGACTAAAGTATTGTTTAGTGGTTGTAGATGCGTTTTCAAAATGGGTTGAAATATACCCAACCAAAGATAACACAGCCATAACTGTAGCAAAAGCTCTCTGCAACCATTACTTTCCAATTTACGGTATTCCCGCCATAATTAGATCAGATAATGGTACACATTTTGTAAATGCAATTATGACACATTGCTCACAGGCATTGGGTTTCTCACTAAAAAAAATCACTGCGCATATCATCCACAATCCGCCGGCCCTGTAGAACGTATGAATCAGACAATAAAAAACAGACTAGCCAAAACTATGGAAGAAACCAAGAGGCCTTGGCCAGATTGTTTATCCTTGGTTAAACTGTGGATGAGAATTACGCCTACGGGAGACACAACAATAACACCGTTTGAGATCGTGCATGGGAGACCTTTTCCACTTCCACAAAACAACAACAATCCACTGAATCTTAGTGAGATAGGGTGCTGACGTCTCAACCCGGTGAAGAAACCAACTGATCCGCGCCCAACTCCAGAATGGCTCTCTGGTGACTCCTGCTAGTCGCAGGGGTGACTTTGTCACTTCTGTGGTTTTCCTTCTTCCTCTTCTTCTCTCTCTCCTCTACAGGAACTCACAGGACTAAAAGAACCCATGAACACTCTATGGCAGCGACTTGGGAACAGAACTTCTGGTATAAAGCTATGAATTTTACAGCACAACAGAATAATGTCACCAATTGCTACGTGTGCTCACAATTACCTCATCATGCTACACATCAGACCATTTTCACTCCTATAGGACTTAATAAATCAGAAACAATGTGTATATTCGGAGAAAGCACACTCAGAATGATAAGAAATTTCACCGGTAACATGTCATACTGGTTTCCAAATTGTACTATTCATAAGGGAAAATGGCTGGATCCCACTAATTTTTCACAGGCTACGAACACCACATTGGGGGTAGGGATTGCATCATTACGAGCTAACATTCCTTTTCCATTGTGTCTCCAACGCACCTGTGGCGATATGTACAGGCATCACTTACCAGGAACACCTAATTGCATCCATATAATATCACTTTCCAGTAACTCGTCTGCTATCTTATCAGTTCCCTTTATTGCAGGATTTAACGCATCTTGGTGGTTTTCTGAGGATAAATATAGAACTGGAAAAAACATAACCATTAATCTCAGACCAAAAATCTCCACTCCACCCGAAATGATGTGGCAATGTGGAGGACTTCTTTATTGGTACTTGCCATTTGATTGGTGCGGTACTTGTACTTTAGTTCATTTGCAACCTGCTGAAATTGTCATTTCTGACCAACAATTAGAGAACAGGACATATATACACACACACCGAATCCAAAGCCGTGAAACTAAAGAAGAACAACAACCTGCTTTCAGTAAACTAAAACGTTTTTTTTAATGTCTTTAGTTCCTTCATATGGTACATCAAGATTGTCCGCAAGTGTAAATAAGCTTTGGTTTTCTCTCAATAACCTCACTAACGCACTAATTGACATAACTGACCAGCTGGAAAACAATCCTGAACTTGAGGCTATCAAGCAAATGACACTCCAAAACAGAATAGCTTTAGACCTTCTTTTAGCAGCACAAGGAGGAGTTTGTGAAGTTGTTAATGACCATTGCTGTACATACATCCCTGATCACAAAGGCAATTACACTTTAATCAGACAGAAATTGGATGAGATTAAAACAGACATTTTAAGCAACCGAGACAAAGGTATTTTTCCAGGCTGGGATTTTACCTCTTGGTTTACATCTGGTGGTATTTTTCAGGCTATTAAAAGATTTGTAATTATAAGCGTATGTATTTTGTTAATATTTTGCTACCTGCATTTTACCATGTTTAAGATCCATGATTTCTAAAATGATAACCACTTCTGTTGTTGCTTATGCTGCACTTGAAATGGAAGAACCACAATATGACTCCAATGATGAGAATGATGATGTTGAAGTGTAGTTTAATGACGTGACAGCAGAAAATGTTTTACAAGATGTTGTTAACTGATCTTCACACTTTTTGATCATGATAAACAGGAGGGAATGTTAGAGTTGAACTTGTAAATACATCTATCATAATCAAACCCTAGGGCATTAACTAATTGTATATAGTGTCTTTATATAATAATTTTCATTACATACCCACACACACGCATCTTGCTCTTCTAGTCAGTATATTTCCACTCTTTCAGCTTAGCACACCCCCTTGTGTAACTTGAGCGATTTCTTATCTTATGCTGTTTTCATTTCTGCTTGTGTATAAAATAAACTTCGTATGGGAGCAGTCTTTGTCGCTCGCACTAATGTGTCTTGTTACACTGTGCTGTGGTACCCTTGCAAGTAAAAGTTACAGTCTCCGTGTCTTTCTGGTTCAGTGAATATCTTCTTATGTTATGTGGGAGCTCTCAGCGGAGCTTCTCTCTGACATGCCGTCTGGCCACGGAGTGATGTGGGTCTCCCTCTCCCCTCACTGGGACTGCTGCGGACTGACAGCCTGTGCTTTGGGACAGGGAGAAGCTCACAGCAGCACCTGCTGCTCGTTGAGGACAGTAACTGCAGAATGATCCGAGTTTTCCTGTCAGAGTCTCCAAAACGGCACAAAAAAGTCGCTAGATTTGTCGCTAGTCGCTTTTGACAAAAAAAAAGTCGCTAGGACGCTTTGGAAAGTCGCTAAGTTGGCGCCGCTGCCACGTGCCTGGGCTTGCCGTAAGGCACGTCGGTGATGTAAAATACTGCCGTAAAGCGTGTTTTGCGACACTGCGATATAAACGATAGGATCTTCACATAAAACGATAGACATTTTCTATCGTCCAGACGATATCTATCGTCATATCGCCCAGCCCTACTTTCATCGCCTAAAAAGCGATCGGTAACACATGACAACACTGAACCAAACCCAAAGTGTAGAGATCGCTTCATGCGAAGGATGCAACACTAAATCAATATCTTTTGGTAAATATGCTCAAAGTTGGACATACTAAAGATGCTAAACTGTTGAATAGTTTACCTGAAGAAAAGTGGGAGCCACAAACACGATCTCTGCTGCTTACTGGGGTCCACTTTTTCCGGCTGCCATCTTCTCTCTCCTGAAATCGGTATCCGGTGAAATTTCAAGCCTGATCCTTTCTTAAAACGCTTAGTACAACCAACAACTACACATGATATTACCATTGTGGTAAATACATGTGCATTTTCATTCACGAAAAGCGATAAATTTACGTATCGCTGCAAGCCGTTATGCTAATGCTGGTTCTTGCCAACCGGTAGCCATTTTGTACCAAGTGACCGTAACAAATGAGGACACGCTGGCACTCCCCATAAATACACAAAAACCCACCATTACAAACAGGATGAATTCACTGGTCTTAGCTGGAACCCTCTAATTAGCACCAATTAGCCTGCAATCTTATTTTCAACTGAATAATTACAAAACACACGGAAATTATTGGTAAACAGACAAAGTTTACTCCGTGGCTAATGCTAATGCTAACACATACTGCAGTGGCACACATCGGCAGCTTAAACAGTCTTTTAGAGTCTCCAGAATTCTGCTCTTACCGACTGCAACCCGGATTTTGGAGATGAAGGCAATCCTGCACAGTTTGCTGCACATCTTGATGCTTTCCCAACAGAAACTCACGGACACTTTGTTTGAACTCGGTCATTCATTCTCAGTTCCTCCTCAGTGCTGCGTGTGTTCTCATGTATCCCGCCGGTGGCAAACCTGCAGCCGCAGATTGTTTCCGCCCCAGCTGAGTGTAGGACCTGTGCGTAAATGCTTCTCCTTTGAGTTTTCAGCTCCTTCCAGTTTGACTTGACACATAGACTGCTTTGCACTCTGTGTCACCTGTACCTTCAGAGCTCTGAATAAAAGAACAAAAGATTTATTGCAAAGAACAAAAAGGTTTTGCCTCCACAGCAGCTTGTTATGAAAATGATTGTATTTGATGATTGAATGTTCTTATTCATTGTAATACTGTGTGATGTGTGCTAAAAGAGGAACAAGGACACGAGCTATCATCAATATTATTTCATCTTACATGTCTAATTTTTTAAAAAATATGACATGATATAAATATGCACTACTGTTCAAAAGTTTGAGGTCACTCAGAAATGTCCTTTTTCTTGAAATCAGTTTTTCCTGCAGATAAATCAGATTGGTTTGACAAAAGAAATGAAGCAGTTTAAATACTGAGGTTCAGACCCTCCAGTATTATTGATCATAGAGGGACACTAATATGTAGAAATATGAAGGTTTAGAGCCACCAGTGTTAGAAATGATGGAGAATAATCAGACTCATTTAAATATTAGTATTAAAACTATCACAAATAGGAATAAAATGACCAAGAAATGGATAAAGCAACCAGAAATCTACATAAAATAACTGACATATGAGACAAAACTACCACAAATATGCATAAAATGAGAAAGATATGAGATAAAACTACCGCAAGGATAAAAATTTACTTATTTATTTTCAAAAGTCAAAGCATTTCTTCCTCAGACTGACTTTAAAAGCACGTGTTTGGAGAGATTGATAGAGCTGGAATGAAAATGTCTTTGGGGAAATCAGCGGCTCCAGATGGACTTACAACCAACTTTGATCCGTTTTTCTGGGCTGATATTAGAGAATGACTGTTTGAAGCATTCAAAGAAGCTTTCAATCAGGGAGTCACACTCATTTTAGTTCAGGTTCCACATTTAGCCCAGTTTGATCTCAAGTGGGCCGGACCGCTTTTTACTACAGGATCAAAACCACAAAAGTCAGATTAAAAAAGACAAAAAATGAGACAAAAACCAGACAAAATATTGTGAAAATGAGACACAAAAGGACAAAAGAACAATCTAGTGTTTGACTTTGTGATCATGGTCTAGAAATGATTTTAAATGGATACTTTGACTCATTTACAATCTGCAGTTCATGTCTTCTCTGGAATTTGGACACTTTGATGATGATTGATGGATTGTGCTCATTTGGTAGAGGATGCTGCTTTTACACTCTTTCTACATTCATTGAAAGCTTCTGACAAGCTTCAACACCACTTTATTTGACATTCACTGCATTATTTTGGATGGAAAATTCATTCATATGCTCTCAATGTTGTCCAGCAGAATTCCTTCAATGTGGAACTACTAGAAGATGAGATGTTAACAGGAGCAAACACCAAGGAGACCCATCAGTCCTCTGCTGTTTATTATTAGCTCTGGATATCAACCCTCCTGTTGCCTTCATTTACGCCACCAAAAAACAGGAAAAAAATCCAGAAATTCAGCAAAAAAATTCACCCAATTTATGAAAATGTGCAAAAACCTTCAGGAAAAAAAATCCAAAAATTCCTTAAAAGCTTTATTTATAATAACAAAACAAAATCCCCCTAATTTGGCAGGAAAATTCTTGTAAATATTTTCAAAAAATTAGTAAACATTCTCCATAAAAATTCTAAAAATATCTAAAGTGATTCCATATTTATCAGTAAAACTTCTGATATTTTCTTTAAGAACATTCACATAAAAATCAACCAAAATCCAGAGAATTTACTGGATTTTGGTCGATTTTTATGTGAATGTTCTTTTGAAACGTTTCTTCTTTTTGCACCAAAAAATGTTGAAAAATTTCCCAAAAATGTCAAAATGTGGACATCAGAAGTTTCACTGTGAAAATATTTATTATTTTCCACATTTTCAAACTTTAAAATGACACGAGGGTTAAAATAATGAAACTCTAAAAGCATTTAATAACGACACAGTCAGCAGATGATCCAACATTATTTTAAAGCTGTGTGTATTTTCCAGAAGCCTCAGGGTTTGATTGAAACTAAATGTGAGATCTGATCCATTCACCAGAAAACACAAACTTTACTTCAGAATATTCCAGTAAAAATGAGCTGAAACATTTGGGAGAAACTATCAGTAAAATATGATCAACAGGGAAACTTCTAACATTCTGACTGTTGGAAATCAAATCTAAAATCCTTGAAGATCTGCTTCCAAAGGAATCTTTCATATTTGGTAGAATATTGAGGACAGAAATGGAAGGATTTCAGGATGAATTTACCACAAACCACAGAAGAGCACAGAATACTTTGGAAAGAGTGATCTAGATGTGATGAACTGACTGCCAAGTCCTCACACCTTAATCCCATCAGAAAGTTATGGAGATTTATGGCAAGAAAAGTTCATCATGATGGAAAACAGTTCAGTAACAAGGATGACCTGAAAATTAATGATTAAAGCACGAAACAGAATTGATGAGAAAATGCTGCTTTCTCTGATTCAGAACCAAAAAGGTGAACAGAAGTGACTTTACATTATGGAGACGATAAATTATTAAGATCTGATCTTTTTGTTGACATTTTTAATTCTATTTAATCAAATTTACAACTGTAAAATAAATGATGTTTTATATTTAAATTTCTACCTGTTCTGATCTCTGTGTTCCATGTTGAGTAGAACAAAGCAGATGAATAATAACCAGCTGATATAATGTGTGTTTGTAATGAAGAACTCAGAGTCAGGATTTTTAGCCACAGCCCTTTATTCTTCTCCATCACACACAAGATGAAGGAAGTTCTCATTTCATCACTAGAACAGGACTTAAAGACTCAAATCAGGATCAAGTGTGGCTGCACAAAAAGCTGATTTTCACTGGACAATAATGTGTGAAAGTCTGTCAGCAGTTTGGAGATTCACTGCTTCCTCTCTCATTTCACACTTTGTGCAGCTCAAATGCTTTTAGTTCAAGTGAGCATCAGAGGAACACAGCACACTTCTCCTCCATTCCTCGGGCATCTTCTCACTATCTAAGATCCTGTTGAACAACCCAGTCACAAACTCTACTGCTACCTCTCCGAGACACTTCCATACCTCCACAGGTATATCATCAGGACCAAGTGCCTTTCCACTCTTCATCCTTAGCACACCAGCTCACCTACGACCGCTCAAACACTGCGTTATGATTTCCATATCCTTCTGTACACTACCGTTCAAAAGTTTGGGGTCATCCAGACAATTCCATGTTCTCCACGAAAGCTCCCACTTTCATTCATGTGCTAACATAACTGCACAAGGGTTTTCTAATCATCAATGAGCCTTTCAACACCATTAGCTAACACAATGTAGCATTAGAACACAGGAGTGATGGTTGCTGGAAATGTTCCTCTGTACCCCTATGGAGATATTCCATTAAAAATCTGCCGTTTCCAGCTAGAAGAGTCATTTACCACATTAACAAGGTCAAGACTGGATTTATCATTTATTTAATGCTATCTTCATTGAAAAGAACTGATTTTAAAAAAAGGACATTTCTAAGTGACCTCAAACTTTTGAACAGTAGTGCATATTTATATAATGTCATATTTTTAAAATTAGACATGTAAGATGAAATAATACTGATGATAGCTCGTGTCCTTGTTCCTCTTTTAGCACACATCACACAGTATTACAATGAATAAGAACATTCTATCATCAAATACAATCATTTTCATAACAAGCTGCTGTGGAGGCAAAACCTTTTTGTTCTTTGCAATAAATCTTTTGTTCTTTTATTCAGAGCTCTAAAGGTACAGGTGACGAGTAGAGCGCGAGCGTTGAAGGAGATGGCGGCGTCATCGGCTGGGATTGGAAGGAGTAAAAGTAATCGGCAGAGTGTGGGGAATCCCAGTCGAAGTGAAGACAGTTTCCTGGCGGTTGAGCACAACTGTTCCGTGAATGGATCAGAAGTGGGCAGTTGGGCAGATATGGACGAGGAGGGAGGGGGAGACTATGATTTTGAAAGGGGTAGTATTGGAAGGAATAAAAGGAAGAAGAACGGCAATGATGACAGTTGTAACAGTGAGGAGGAAGGAGATGAGCATACTGGAAAGGAAACACCGGAGAACTGGTTTGTTATCATAAGGTTCAATGAGAAGTCTCAGGAAAGCATGAAGAAGCTTAACCCTTTTGTACTGACAACAATTCTGGCAAATAAAATAGGAGATATACAGTTTGCAAAGGTCTTGAGTGATGGCAATTTATTGGTGAAGTGTACTAATAATGAGCAAGTTGATAAGGCACTTAAACTGAAAGAGTTGGGGAAAAACAAGGTGGTGAGCACAGGGAGGGTGGGAGCAGGAAAGGGTAGTGGTGGTGGTAAAGGAGTAATCACAGGGATATCACATACTGTAAGTATGGAGGAGCTTAAGAAGAATATTAAAGGGGGGAAAATAATGAGTGTGCAAAGAATGAAAACTACAAAAGGAGGAGTGAGAGTGGATAGCGAGACAGTATTGATTGAGTTTGAAGGAGAAAGTGTACCTAAAAAAGTTTTTCTAGGTTTTATGAGCTACCCAGTGAGAACGTATGTTCCAAAACCTTTGAGATGCTTTAATTGTCAAAGATTTGGACACATAGCCAAAAACTGCAAGGGCAAGAGGAGGTGTGCTAGGTGTGGGGAAGATCATGAGTATGGAGAGTGTGGGACAGGGGTGCAGCCAAAATGCTGTAATTGTGGAGGTGCACATAACGTGGCATATGGAGGATGTGAGGCTATGAAATGGGAAAATAATATTCAAAGAGTGAGAGTGGAAAAGAAGATTTCGTATGCTGAAGCTGTGAAAGTGGCTAGGGGGCAGAGTAGCCAAACTATCGTTCAAGGAGATTTAGGGAGTCACGTAGGGCGGCAAAGAATGAGTGACAGAATGTATGTGGACAAAAGAGACCTGGTAACATTTATTGCAGGGGTGGTCAACAGCACAGCAGAGGTAAAGTCAAAAAGTGAAAAAATTCAACTGATTGTTAAAGCGGCAGTGCATCACTTGGGCTTAGTGGGACTGACATGGGAAGAAGTGAGGGACAATCTCACTAATCAGTCAAGTCAGGAAACACCATGGGTTGGCTAATTCTAGTTATGGTATTAATCCTTCAATGGAATGCTAGGAGTTTGCTGGCTAATGGTCAAGAATTCAAACATTTCATTAAAGAGATGAATAGAAAACCAGATGTAATGTGTGTGCAGGAAACATGGTTAAAACTAAATTTGCATTTCGTGGTATATGGGTATACAGTAATAAGAAGTGACAGAAGTCAAGGGGGAGGTGGGGGTTGTGCAACATTTATTAAGCAAGAAATTCCTTATAGGTTGCTGGAAAAGGGAGTGGATCAGGAGTTTGTTGTGATGGAAATATGGGAAAGGGGGGAGAAAGTAGTCATAATTAATTACTACAACCCATGTAAGAGGCTTAGTTTGGAAAAGCTATTAGGGATTAAAGGGCAAGACAGTAACAAGGTCATATGGTGTGCAGACTTCAATGCTCACAATACATTGTGGGGAGGGGCGCAGACAGATGTGAATGGTCAGGTAATTGAAGATTTGATGGATGAAAGGGATTTGGTGTGTGTAAATGATGGAAGAGGGACAAGAGTAAACATAACAGCAGGTACCGAGTCAGCATTGGATATAACATTAGTATCTAACACAATGGCAGGGGTCAGTAACTGGGGGATGTGGACAGCTTCAACAATAGGAAGTGATCATTACCCAATCCTGTGCTCTGCAGGGGAGAGATTAGAAGTGAGAGCAAAGGTGGGAATCAGAAAGTGGGTGTTTCAAAAAGCAGACTGGGACCGGTTTCAAAGGTTATGTGAGGAATCAATGAGCAAGACAGAAATATTTGGAGACATTGATGAAATAAATAAACGGGTTACATCAGCGATTATAAGGGCAGCAGAGGGCGCTATACCCAAAAGTAAGGGCAAAAGGAGTAGGAAGTTGGTACCATGGTGGACAGAAGAGTGTCATCTGGCTGTAAGAAACAGGAATAAAGCATTCAGACAAGTTAAAAGGACTCATAACTTGCAGGACTTAGTTCGGTACAAAAAGGCTCAGGCAGTGGTGAGAAAAACAATACGGCAAGCTAAGAGGGCATCATGGAGAAACTTTTGCGATAGAATAGGGAGAACAACACCAGTGGGGGAAGTGTGGGGAATGATTAAGAAGATGGGAGGTGAAAGAAGGGAATGGGATTATCCTGTCATAACATCTGGAGAGGAGTCAGCAGTATCCAACAGAGAAAAGGCAGAAGTTATGGCTCAGGCATTTGTAAAGGTACATAGCTCAGATAATTTGTCAGAGGAGGGGAGACAGGGGAGGGAGAGAACTATGGCTCAGTATCCAGGGTTATTAAACAAGAGGGCAAGGACAGATGATGTGATCGATGAGCCATTTACATTGGCTGAAATGGTGAGGGCCATCAGAAGGTCACGACCAACTTCTCCAGGGAAGGATCAGGTGTGTTACAGCATGTTAAAACATTTGGGGCAAGGAGGGTTAGTGAAGTTGCTGCAGCTGTATAACAGAGTGTGGGAGGAGGGGAGGTTACCAGAAGCCTGGAAAGAAGCAGTAGTGGTTCCAATAAGAAAACCTGGCAAGGATCCATCCAAACCTACTAGTTACAGACCAATATCACTGACATCAACTGTCTGCAAGGTAATGGAAAGGATGATAACGGAAAGGTTGTCATATCAACTTGAAAAGAGGGAACATTTGGCAGGGTGTCAGAGTGGTTTCAGGAAAGGCAGGAGCACTATGGACGCAGTGGTTAGATTAGAGTCGGAAATAAGGATGGCCCAGGTAAATAAAGAATCGGTAATAGCAGTGTTTTTTGACATTGAGAAAGCTTATGACATGATGTGGAAGGAGGGGTTGCTGATAAAGATACACAACATGGGGATTGGTGGGAGAGTTTTCAATTGGGTGAAGGATTTTCTGTTTGGACGAAAAATACAGGTACGCATAGGGTCAGATCTGTCAAACCAGTACGCAGTGGGAAACGGTACACCACAAGGGAGTGTGATAAGTCCACTGCTCTTTATTATCATGATAAATGATGTATTTTTAAAAATTCCAGTGGATATAGGGAGATCGTTCTTTGCGGATGATGGGGCATTATGGAAAAGAGGAAAGAACATGGAGCACGCAATAAAGAAAGTCCAAGGTGCAATTGACAAAGTGGTAGAGTGGGGGAATGAATGGGGGTGCAGGTTCTCAGTAGAGAAAACACAGACACTATTTTTCACTAGGAAAAGGATTGAGGAAGGGATGAAGTTGAGGATGTATGGGCACATGTTAGAAAGGGTTAAATCATTTAAATTTCTGGGTGTTTTGTTTGATGCACGGCTGACATGGGCAGAGCACATCAGGAGAATTGAAGGAAAGTGTAAGCAAGTAATTAATGTAATGAGGTGTTTGACTGGTAGAGAATGGGGAGCAAGCTGCTCAGCATTGAAGCGGTTATATGTAGCGCTGATAAGACCAGTGATTGATTATGGCAGTGTGGCATATGGTTCTGCATCCAAGTCCTTATTATGTAAACTGGATGTGATTCAAGCACAGGCTCTGAGGGTTTGTAGTGGGGCAGTCAAAACATCACCGGTTCCTGCTCTACAGGTGGAAGTGGGAGAGATGCCTTTGGAAATTAGGAGAAGGCAGATAATAGCTAACTACTGGGCTAACTTGCAAGGACACAATCAGTCTCATCTGACAAAGGGAGTTTTGCAGGGGTTCTGGGAGGGTGAAAAGAGCCGGAGGCAAAACTTTGCAAAAGAAGCAAATAACATTGCAAAAGAATTTGGAATACTTAACCTCAAAGTTAGTCCTACGGTAGTCTATCCAGGTGTGGCCCCATGGATGCTAGTGTGGCCTGAGGTTGATTGGGGTTTATTAGAGGCTAAGAGGAGGGGGAAAGGCATGGTTGATTTGGTTGGTGAGTTTAAGTGTCACATATTAACAAAGTACAGCAATTTTACTTGCATATACACAGATGGGGCAAAACAACCTGAGACAGGGGTGACAGGATTCGGGGTAACAGTCCCGGAAAGAGGAATTGGGATCAACAGAAGAACATCTAATAATCTTTCAGTATACACAGTGGAAATGGTGGCGGTTTTGGTTGCACTACAGTGGGTGGAGAAGACAGGTCTAGGAAAGGCATTAGTGTGTTCAGACTCATCATCAGTGCTAGCAAGCCTCAGGTCTTTTCATTCAAACAGCCGTCAGGACATCCTATATTCAGCCCTTGAGTCACTAACAAGAATTGTTCACCAAGGGGGTCAGGTAAAGTTTCTGTGGGTACCAGCACATGTAGGGGTGAGGGGGAATGAGAGGGCTGATGATCTGGCCAAGAGAGCTTTACTGAAAAGGAAATAGAAATGCATCTGAGGATCAGCAAGAAAGAAATCAAAAGTATTATCTGGGAAAAAAGCAACTCAGTGTGGCAAGAAAGGTGGGATGGAGAGAAGAAAGGGAGGCACCTGTATCAGGTACAAAAGAGCGTCAGAGGTGGGAGGGTGAGTAGTGGACACAGGAGGGAGGAGAGTGTGATGACCAGGTTAAGGTTGGGGCATAGTGCACTAAATAAAACACTGAAACTGATTGGGAAGCACCAGACAGGTTTATGTGAGGGTTGTCAGGAGGAGGAAGAGTCAGTGGAACATGTAGTTCTGAGGTGTAGAAGATATGAGGTGCAGAGAGGGGAGCTGATGGATAGGATAAAGGAGTTAGGGGTGCAGGAATTTACACTGAAAGAGTTGCTAAGTATGGAAGAGAGGGCACAGGTTAGGGCACTGATGGATTTTTTAAAGGGGACCGGGGTTTATAATAGAATATGATGGTTAGGTAGGGATAATGATAGGAATAAGGGGTGGTAGTTGGCTTTGGTGTGGAGAGTGCAAGTTAGAGGTTTTTTTTTTTTTTGTTTTTTTTTTGTTTATTTGTTTGTTTGGGTTTTTGTTTGGTCTTTGTAGTGTGTGTTTGTAGATTTGATAGTTTGAACTAGGTCGGGTAAAGTCTGTAAGTCTACTGTCTGGTCCACACTCCGGAACAGAAGGTGGCGGTAATGCACCAAGAAGCTGGATGCCAACCGCCGTAAAACAAGAAGAAGAAGAAGAAGAAGAAGAAGGTACAGGTGACACAGAGTGCAAAGCATTCTATGTGTCAAGTCAAACTGGAAGGAGCTGAAAACTAAAGGAGAAGCATTTACGCACAGGTCCTACACTCAGCTGGGGCGGAAACAATCTGCGGCTGCAGGTTTGCCACCGGCGGCATACATGGGGACACACGCAGCACTGAGGAGGAACTGAGAATGAATGACCGAGTTCAAACAAAGTGGTCGTGAGTTTCTGTTGGGAAAGCATCAAAATCTGCAGCAAACTGCAGGATTGCCTTCATCTCCAAAATCCGGGTTGCAGCCGGTAAGAGCAGAATTCTGGAGACTCTAAAAGACTGTTTAAGCTGCCGATGTGTGCCACTGCAGTATGTGTTAGCATTAGCATTAGCCACGAAGATCGGCCACGAGCGGCTTGCTGTCAACTTTGTCTGTTTACCAATAATTGCCGTGTGTTTTGTAATTGTTCAGTTGAAAATGAGATTGCAGGCTAATTGGTGCTAATTAGAGGGTTCCAGCTAAGACCAGTGAATTCATCCTGTTTGTAATGGTGGGTTTTTACGATGCCCTTTATTTATTTATTGGATCTGGAAAGGATTGCACTTTAAAAGCACTTTATGCACTTTAATTAATTTTAAAACCATGAAGTGAAAAGTGTAAAATGGTTAAAAAATGTTTGATAAAAATGCTAAGAGTAATTTGTTAAACTGTGATTCAAAATCAACTCTTTAAAATGCAGATAAATTCATGTGTGGTATAGTATTGGGTTGAATATTGCTCATGCCATGATTTGTCGCTTCAGTTTATGTGGTGTTGAGGTTGATAAACATAAACTGAGTGGAGTAGCATTTGCCAATGTGGTGAAAATGTCCATGAGGAATGGTTGTTACTATTTGCTGAATGCAGTAATGTGAACATTGTCCTTTTGTGTTCTGTTTAAAGGTTTTTCACCTTAATCTATCAACTAAACGTATGGACTTATGGAAGTTGCCACCTCTGTATCTCATGAATTTGTGACCACTGCAAAATAAAAGAGGGAAAAGAAAGAAAGCAACTGTCTGATTGATGAGTGGAGTCCTGCTCAAACCCTGGGTAGATGAAACATCCTTTTTCAAGTGGGGAAACTGCACAAACTGTGAGAAAAATCATCAATGAGAATCACCTGTCATTGAAAGTGGGAGGACACTTGACACTATGGGAGAGTGCAAAGAACAGAGAGTGAGAGCTGCCTTTAAACAGAACACTGAGCAGTAAAATACATTCACTAACTTACAGCATGAACAGTTTTCTACCAGCAGTCCTGTCTTGAATCACCTGCAGTAGCATCTTTATGTTCTCTTTATTCTCTTTTTCCATGTCTGTTTTCTGTCTGTGTTCCTTATTTTCAACAGTTTAAGTTCATTTGTATCAGTTTTAGGTGAAACTGAAAAGAGCTAAAAGTGAACTATTGAGTTGAAATGTGTCCTCTGTGTTGGCTGATGAACATATGGGACACTCTGACACTTGTGTATAGAGTGGTATCCTAATGAAGATGTGTTTGATGTGACAGGTGATTGGCAGGAGGAGGAGAGTCTGACGGAGGAGCAGAGGAATGTTGGCAGCCATTTAGTCTGAGCTCAACAACGGAGGAAACATGGATTCTTCACAAAAAGTGAGAAACATACCACTGTAACATTATTATCATGAATTTGTTCTTTAAAATGTGTAAAGTTGCTCCAGTTGGTTAGATGGGCCGACCAAAGCCAGGTGACGTTGGCTGGAGAGATGTAGCTCTGCAGAAGCAGCTGTACTGAGGATATAATGGTGGACTGCTAGGAAGCTGCTTGTTCTTTGTTTGAGGCTGAACTAGCTGCTGATCATACTTTCTGAAAATGTCTTACATGGTGATGAAGATAAGTAACGGAAGAAAAGTCTTGTTTTTCAAGCAAGTTGTTCATGAAGGTAAAGAGCAGCATTTTCTTTGGTAGAGAATAATACTTTTGAGCATTGTGAGTTTACCAGCCTTTTCTTTCTCAAGAAATTCAGACAGTTGAACCCAGAAGTTTACTTACACTGTATAAACGACACATAACCCTTTTTTTAATTTACACGATCTGACATTAAATCTGGCAATGCTTCTCCTGTTTTATGTCAGTTAGGATGACCAAAATTATCTTTAAATGCCAGAATAACGAAAGAGAGATTTTTTTTGATAATTTTTATTATTTTCTTTACAATCAGAAGTTTGCATCCACTAAGATTGCTATGCCTTCAAGATGATGATGTCCTGACTTTGAAAGCTTTTGATAGATTAAGATGTATTTTCAGGCACACCTCAAACACACTGCTTCCTTGTGTGATGACATTAGAAAATCAAAAGAAATCTGCCAAGACATCAGGAAGACATTTGTGGGCCTCCACAGGTGTGGTTCATCCTTGAGTGCAATTTCCAGATTGCTGTGGTTTGACGTTTATCTGTCCAAACAATTACATGCACAGATCAACACCATGGGAATGTCAAGCCATTCTACTGCTCAAGATGGAGATTGGTTAAGGTTAGGATTGTTTTGGAGGGAAATGTGCTCATCAAGCCCAGAACAAAAGCAAACGACCTTGTGAAGATGCTGGCTGAGGATGGCCTGAGTACACCATCCCAACTGTGAAGCATGGGGGTGGCAGCACCATGTTGTGGGAGTGTTTTTGCTGCAGGAGGGACTGGTGCACTTCACAAAGTAGATGGCATCAAGAGGATAGAACATGTGGAATTATTGAAGCAACATCAGCCAGCAAATGAAAGCTTGGGCTTAAGTGGGTATTCCAAATGACAAGGACAGCGCTGGTGTAAATCTGAAACTGTTCACTACTGACTTAGAACTGCTTTCTGTTTCACTGTGCCCTCCAGATCTGCCTCAGAAATTTCCTCAGATATTTGTGAAACTTGTCGATATCATCCAAAGGCCAGTGAAATAAATGCCTGTGGGCTTATCCATCAGGTCATCCAGAGACCACTGCACACTAAAACACACACTGAGAGACTTCCATCAGTACATCACATGCCCCACTAGATGAGACAAAATCTTTGATCTGTTAGAACAATGTGAAAGGTGCTTCTGCTCTGGGTTCCTCTGACCACAACTGCATCCTCCTTATCCCTGTCTACCACTGTACTGAAGCAAGGCAAAGTGCAGAACATCAGAGTGAAAGTTTGTCACACTCTGCAGGGATGTCTGGAGGTTACTGACTGGGACGTGTTTAAGGAGTCCTCAGCTGATATTGATGAACCGACTGATGTTGTGAGCAGCTGGGTCACAGACTGTGAAACCAGTGTTATTCCTGATAAAACTGTTAAACTATATCCAAACACTAAGCCATGGCTTTCTAAGAAGCTTAAAGACCTACTGTACAGAAAGAAAACAGTCTTCAGAGAAGGAAATACTCTAAATCTGTATAACTGACAGAAGGAAATAAAGTAGGAGATCAGGACCCACAAAAGACAATACAAAGACAAACTTGAGTCTCAGCTCAAAATGAACAACCTCAGTTCAGTCTGGGACGGCATGAATCTGATCACTGGGACTAATTAATGCGTCAATGAGAGAGTTCAGCTCAGTGGTTATAATTGTGATTTAGAGCTGGCTCAAAGTCTAAACAGTTTTTATGTCAGGTTTGACTCCCATGATTTTAGGGCTAAACATGCTGAGACTAAAAACTGTCTCATGTCAGCGTCTCCACAGAATCCCTTTCTTGATGTGGGCAATGTAATCTGGTGTCTCAAACAGTGCAGACCAAAGAAAAGTCCTCTACCTGATTACATCGGTGGCTGTTTATTGAAAACTTTTACCACGTCTGACTAAATGACCAAGATTGCTGCCGATGTCCCTGTCTATCTTATGTTTTGTTTGATTTTTCTTTAAATGGCTTTTATTTTGCTTGTAATTGTTTTACTGTTTTTTCAATTATTAAAACATTTCCTTTAATCGTTGCTATTCCTTTAACTGTTTTGTTGCTTTTGTTGTTTGATGGTGAACGCTTGTGTAACTGCTGCACAACAAATTGCCCGGGTCGTTGGGGTCAAATCCAAATTTCAGTGGCAGAATTACAGATCTTTTCTGGACTGGTATCAACATCTGGTCCCCTAGGAGAAACTAGAAAGTGTTGGTGGTCTGAATTGACCCTGCTGCCATTAAGACCTCAATCTGGACATTGATGTTGTTGAAGGTGAAAACTATCGGCCTCTGTAAATAGTTTTGTTGACATTGTGAGTGTGCTGTTGACACATTTCTAGGTTTCTAGTGACAAAGCTGCTAGCATGTCTGCAGATTCTTGATCTTGTTTCAGCCTCATGTCCAACTACATGGAATTGAGACTTTTAGGATAAATTTTTCATGATTGCTCTTCCAACACTGCCTCTGTTTTTATCTTTGTCTTTTGCTACAGAAATGTAAACACAGCAATGGAGTGAGATGTCGGACCTCTGAGAAGGATAAGGATGGTTCAGCAACAACAGCAAAAAGAGATGAATCACTCAGTTGTGAGCAATGTGGCAAGACTTTTATCACAGCAACAAAGCTCAGAATTCACAAACGTATTCACACTGTGGACAAACCATTCAGCTGTGATCAGTGTGGAAAGGCTTTTACTCAGAAGTGGAGCTTAAAAAGACATCAACTCATTCACAGTGGAGTTAAAACATTCAGCTGTGATCAGTGTGGAAAGGCTTTTAATCAGAAGAGTCATCTGGCAAATCATCAACTCATTCACAGTGGAGTGAAATTGTTCAGCTGTGATCAGTGTGAGAAGTCTTTTACACACAAGCGTGCGTTAAAAAGACATCAACTAATGCACAGTGAAGTTAAACCATTCAGCTGTGATCAATGTGGAAAGGCTTTTACTCTGAAGAGTCAGTTAAAAAGTCATCAACTCATGCACAGTGAAGTTAAACCATTCAGCTGTGATCAATGTGGAAAGGCTTTTACTCTGAAGAGTCAGTTAAAAAGTCATCAACTCATGCACAGTGGAGTTAAACCATTCAGCTGTGATCAGTGTGGAAAGGCTTTTATTTACAAGAGTTACTTAAAAAGTCATCAACTCATTCACAGTGGAGTTAAACCATTCAGCTGTGATCAGTGTGGAAAGGCTTTTATTTACAAGAGTTACTTAAAAAGTCATCAACTCATTCACAGTGGAGTTAAACCATTCAGCTGTGATCAGTGTGTGAAAACCTTTACTCAACATGAACAGTTGTTGATCCATCAATGCCCCCATTCTGGTAGAAAGCGGTACCACTGTGACTCCTGTGAAAAAACTTTCAAGCACCAACAGAGCTTAAAATGTCACCAACGCATCCACACTGGCCATGATGTGTGGATATGTGATCACTGTGGCAAACTATTTGTAATGTACTCACAGTTAAAAGCTCATGAAGTGACCCACACTGGGGTTAAACCATACATTTGTCACCAGTGTGGGAAACGCTACAGCTACAATGCAAAACTCAAAATTCACCAACGTGTCCACACTGGGGAGAGACCATACAGATGTGATGAGTGTAAGAAGACTTTTACAACTTTGGGTTCCCTGAAACGACACCAGCAGATCCACACCAGAAAGAAAGCATTCAATCAGTGTCACAGTGAGGTATGTAAAGACTGGTCTCAGTCACAGTGTACACACAATTGTGTATTGGATAATTTTGGATATTGCTGCAAAATTGTTTCAAAACTGTCCTGAACAACTGTGGTCAGTTGAATTCTGTTAACACATCATCAGCTATCGTTCAGTCTAACCTGTATTCATTTTGACACAGAAATCTGGTCCAGGTTAATCTGGGGATGTAGGTTAGATTAGGAATTCTGATGTAATCAGACAACTGAATGTTAAATTCCAACAGGTAAAAGTGTCTTCAGATGTCATTTGGGGTGCTCTCTATCTCAGGCAAGGCATCAGTTCTTCAATGCTGCAGGAAACACTGACGTTCTCTGTGTTTGTGTGTTTGTTTTCCAATTAGAACAGAACAGATGGACAACACCCTCAGACTTGTCAGCACTCTTCCAATGGTGAACATTGCTGCTTTGACCAGTCTGGACCAACGTCCAACCAACAAGGAACCCTACAACGACACCAGCGTATGCACACTGGACACAGACTGAACCCCTGCCAAGAAGATTTGTCCATGCAGGGTTCAGTAAAAGTTCTTGAAGTCCTCCACAAACTTAGAGTCCTTGAGATCCGGCTTCACAGAATTCAGGTCTAATTTCTTGTTTAGTGTCTTCATTGCTTCGTTGCAAAATCCATTAAGAGGAAAGCTGTCGTTGACAGACGTGACTGGTAAATTAATGAAACCATTCAAAGTGGTTACTCAGTTAAATGCAGGGCTTAAAGTTTTCCGGCGCATGGAAATGTACCATTTAAAAAAATTCATCCATCTCCGTCCCGAAGGCTCCAAGCATGTGCGTCATTGTGCATTCAGTTGCTCTGCTTTAATCAATCAAACTCCAAATCCTACATTAAAAAATATAAACCCTCTGTCCAGGCATGCGACTTTCTGATAGAACTTTTATCCAATTACAGTTTTCTAACTGCGAGTGCGCATCGACTGCTGAGTGCACGATGTGCTGCACCCTTTTGGTTCGGCATCGTCAGTGCTGCTGAGCCACTGATAAGAAATAACAGTATCCCACAAACAAAATCCAAATGTGCAATATTTGTTGGTGTTTTTTGTAATTATATTTAAAGGGAATTACTGGAAACACATTGATATATATTGCATATTATTTATTTTATTTCTGCTTGGACTGTAGACCCATTCCACGTGTCCCAGCCCTGTGGCTGCCTGGTCTCTCCAGAGCGCACGGAGCTCCAATCTGTGAGTGGTGCGGTGAAGAATCGAGCAGCTGATCACTGGTCAATAGCGTTGGAGCTTGTGTTTAGCTCAAAGACGCAGATACTAAAGTTTGCTCAGACTTTGTGTGACAGAGGAGAGAGGATGTGTCTCTGCTGATTAACAAAGAGAGCAGCCGCTGCCGCGATCCCTGAGCCGCGGTGCGTTGACTCGCCCCATTCAGTGGCGATCCGCGTGCATGTCCCACAATCCCCATGGTTTCGCCACAAAATAAAAACAAACGGGCTTAGATATTGAATTTTAAAAAGTAACAAAAACAGAAGGTGTTGATTTTGTTTGATTTCTTAATCTTTAAACATTTTCTATGTGTTTTACAACAGCAAAAGGAAAAAAGGAAACATTTATTTAGTTTGCTGGATTTTATTTTGAAAGGAAAAAAATCAAAGATCAAGCCATACGGATTTGTCCCATTATTCTCCTCAGAACATCTGTTTAGTTAAATATGCACAAACTGAATGTAGCTTAGGTGATATGAACCTTTTTGATTTGAGGACATATAGGATGTTTGTAATCATGAGTTAAATAGCTCTCAGCAGATTTTCTGACCTTATGCATCTGAATGATGTGTAGCCACAAACAAAAAATCTCCAATCTTAAGCAAATATTGTTAGTAAGAAAAGAATGAACGTATGAGTTGTGTGAAATGAATAATGGATAGATAGTTAAATAAGAATGTTCTTAGCCTGCTTTTCACCGTTTTTTCTTTCCAAAATATAGATAAAAAATAGAAACATTTAAATTGAAAGCCAACTGAACAAATTATACAGTGAATACATTTTTTTCCCTTACCAAAAACAAACAAAATATGTGTCAGTTCAAATTGAAAATCAAATGATTTAAACTAATCACACAGATTATTGAGGTGTATCAAATGAGCACTTACTAACATGCGTATGTGTGGTTATGTGCTACAGAGGGCTTCTTAATCACATCTGTGTGAGAAATGGGCTGACTCCAGAGGAAAAGGCCAGAGTAGAAGTTCTTCAGCATGAGCAGTCCATTGCTGCCAGGACCCAGATAAACCAGATCAGGAAGGCCCGGACTTCTTTGCTAGTTACAGAGTTTGAGAGAGTCAGCATCATGATCAGCTTATTCAGAGGTATCTTATATTGTGAGGCAATAACTAAAATTGCTTTTAAGAGTTAATACTAGTACTTTTATTACCTGCTGAAATACAAAGTTGGTATAGCAAGTGACATATGACAGTTTATTCTCTTGTAGTGTTCCAGAGAATATTAAATTTTTTCAAACAGTATTCTCCAAGCACTTATATTCTCTTGAGACTGACACTTGAGATAATGTTGTAAGTAAAAATTGTGCCTTATGAAGGAAAGCAGCAGAGTTTTGTAGCAGTTTTGTTGTGGTTGGTGTTGTTTTGAGTTCTTGTTAAATCTACTGAAGAAATAAAATTATTAAAATTATTAATAATGCATGTACTTGGTTTTCATGATTTTTCCCCTTTACACTAAAATAAATCTTTGCAATTATAGTGATGTGGTATTGAAACATTAACACAAAAAAAATCTGACTTTTGGCACTTTCTAAAATGTCTTAAGTTTTGGCCAAGTAAGGTTTTACATTTGAGCAACAACAAAATAGTGGGATCATAATCGGCATCATTTCCACCAGATGACCTCATATTTGCTCTGAATTAATAGAATCTCATATATATTGTGTTTTAGTGAGTTTTAAAATACATTTAAATACGTTTATTGACAGTATAAATTGGATCTTAGAAGTTCAGGCTCAGGATTTTTTCTCACTTTAAGCCCTGATTTAATTTCTGATTCCTTTGTTCTTGATTTGATAAACTTTGCGTACAGGTTGTTCTTCTTTTTGCAAGCCTTTTTTAAGCCTGTGGTTAACCATGGGCAATCTTTGTATCTATTCTTCTTCTTATCATTTATAATAGGACAGTATTTATTAAATGACATAATGAATATTTCTAAAAAGTTCTCATATGCACTGTCAGCATTTTCTTCATTGTACACTGAACTCCAGTCCTGTTCCAACAGGGCGTTGAACAGCGCATTAGTTGTTTGTTCAGTCTGTAAATGCTTCTGGCTAGCTATCTTGAATTTTGTTTTTTCCTACATTTCCAGTCTTTTATCGTGAACACAGGTAAGTGGTCTGATATGTCACAGATCAGCAATCCATTTGTGCATCCATATTGAGTGTCATTGGTAAAAATATTATCGATTAAAGTAGCACTGCTGCTTGTTATTCTACTGGGTTTTGTAATAGACGGAAAAAAGCTCATACTATTGTGGGAAATGGTGTGTTTTATAATTGCTCAGTGTGCATATTAAAGAGTTGTATTGGTTCTGAGGAATAGGAAGGTCAAGAGCATCATTACCATGGTGTGACTGTAATGAAACAAAGAAGATAAGTCCAGCTTTATTTTACTTATTACTCGTGATTGAAACCAAGGATGATCAAGACATAAAGTGATTGATAATCAAAGTACAGACAGTTTTTGATAATAAAGGTACAGATAGTTTTTGACGTAAGCTGTAATCAGTAAAGAACATGAGCGAGTTGTATGTGCAGTTTCTAATCTTGCTTTGCAGAAGCGAAGTCATTCCTACGTGAGCGTAATGACAAAACATCTGCTGTGACAGAGGACAGCGGAACAACGCAGCATCGGAAGGGGCGGCCGGCCTTGATAGATAGCTATACACACTGTTAGAGTATAAGAAGACTGGGTCAGGAACAGTTAGCGGTCTGATTCCATCCCAACTGACTGAACACTTATTGACGGTTAGGGACAGAGGATTCAGGCCCAGAGCTCTGTATCGCACATTCAATTTTGCTGTAATAAATACTTTTGATTTTAAGAAGAAGTCTCCTGACTACTCCATCAAAAGAACTGGGCGGAAACAGCCTTACACATATTTTGTTGGTTTGTTTAATTGTAGGATAGGCTGATTTCCAACAATTTGGTGCCGTGACCCGGATGGAGAAGGAGAATTGACAATAGACGTACATTTGAACAAACAACGGACATACAAAGGACTTTTTGACAACTTGGGCGCCCTATAAAAGGTAAGCAGACGCCTGTTGACATCAAAGTCTGCTATTGGCTATTCCAAAACTGTTGTCAGAATTCCTCCTGTGTGTTCAGGTATACAAAATTGAATGTGCTTCTGGAAGAAATGAAAATGATGAAGAAGTGCTAAGGTTAATGGAAATAAAAAGGATGAAAATGATGAAGAAGCGCTAAGGTTAATGGAAATGGAAAAAGTCACTGATCCACAGAGGATAGAATCTCTGGCTGGATACTCTGTTCTGGGTTAGAAAACCCGGGGGGTTTAGGAGTCCCTCCAAAAGGTGGATAGAGCAGAGGGCCTATTCTGCAACCCGAAGTGTAATGTAATCCCTGTTAGGCAACAGTTTCTTAGGCTGGCAAATAGCCTGGACGGTTTGGTATAAGCCTGGATCGCTGACGAGTGGTTGAAAATACTGGGTTTAGAAGCTCTGAGGACGTGGTTCCCCTCTAAAAGCTTGAAAATAAAAATATAAAAAGACAAAAAACAGTGATGAAAGCCAGTGACTAAAAAAGTGAATGAAATGGACAACCGGTTTTTATGTGTTGTTGTGTCTTGTGGAATCTCACTGAGACAACGTGAACGGTACTGCCTCGTGTAACTGCGTCTCAGAGAGTATGAATGAGAGTGTGAATGAGGAGCTCATGTATAACTGGAATGAAAAGTAACTGAATCAGCGGACAGCCTGAAACCTAACGGTGTAAACATAAAGCTGTTGTCAGTTGAAGTAGGTTACTGAGTCATTCATTAGGTTCTAGGTGGGATTTGACAGTAACTCTAAAACAATTCTCAGTCCTGGGATTAGAACCCCCAGCAGAAATCCGGAATACAACAGTGTATTCTAGAAGCTTGATTTCTGAGGACTCTGAATTGGCTCAAGAAGCATTGATACTGGTCAAACACACCCTGTAGTACACATTCTGATCAAACATGGAGGAAGAAGAACAAAAAAAGGGCATTTAGTCCTTAGAAAAACAGTGGGAAGTAGCTGTAACTCAATTATTCAGTGGAGAAAAGATTGTTTGATGACACAAAATTCAAAGAACTAAAAGAATCAGGACTAATTTTAGATGACAAAGACCCACTGCTGTGGAAACAATTATCAAACTTAGAGAATGACATAATCAAAGATGGACAGCGAAAGATGTAAAAGACTGGTTGATGATGAAAAGAGAACGTTGTTGAAGGCTGAAGAGATTAATTGAGACCTGAGGGATAAAGTGTGTTTTGGCTCATAAATGGAAAGATGGTAAAAATCGAGTGAGTATAACTGATGGTAAAAAGTACGTAGGGGAAGGGAGATGAGAAAGGTTTTCGTATGTGTGCACAAAATGTTGTTGTTGTTGAGATGGAAAGAAAAGAGAAAGGGGCAACTTGTTTGCCATGAACTTTATGTAATTAAAAGAACAATAAAGATCTGTGTAAGATTTGAAACTAAAAAAAAAAAAAAGAGAAAAACAAGCATTGAACGACCGTATTACCCGGACCTTCGCTCAAAGAGCTGATTATAGTGAAATAGGACAGACTAAACAACAAGACGGAAAATCAACAAAGGACTTTAAAGTAAGACTGGAGGCTGTGTTTGCGAGACACAGTGGACTGACAGACGACAGACAAGGGAGCGAACTTTTCCAACAACACCTGAAGACTGTTTTTATAAATAATCTCCGGCCAGGGCTGAAAAACTGGTTGACTAAACATAATGTAGCCCTCCCCACTCAAACCCTCACACAGGCCATGAATTGGGTAAAACATGCTGACACAGTAATCGTAAAAGGAACAGAAAAAGAAGACAAGACAGCTAGCGTCTTCTATCAAAATGATAACAAACAAAACTGTGAGGTGCAAATGAGACCTGTGGCATGTTGCTCAAAAAAAAAAAAAATTAGATCCAGTAGTAATTGTATACAGGCAGTTATAGTAGCAGCAGCAGCAGCAGTACACGCATCTGCTGATGTGGGATTATTTCTGTCTTTTCAGCTTCTTTAAAAAAAACAAACCAAAAAAAAAAACCACAGAAGATACACAAAACATTTATCATTTCTTCAGGGCCTGTGAAGAAATGCTCTTCTGTGTTACAGAGATGAATTATCAGTAGAGGTTTAACCTCCAAGATCAATTGTAAAATGTATTACTGTTAGGAATGGTGGATGTGGAGAACCCAGACGCAGACATCACTGAGAGAACGCTAGGCATAATTAAAAGAATTTATTGAACTAAATCAAAGAAACCTTTACAAACTGAAAGCGAGACTGAGTGGACAAAAAACTAAACTAGACAAAGGCAAAATGGCAGACTAAGAAGGGTGGACAGAAACTAACACAGGAGGAACAAACAGGCTTAGACAAAAGCAACAAACAACAGAATCTAAAAGGATAATTTCAGACAAGAAGACTAAAGGTGGAAGAAGGGACAAAGAGGCAGCAAAAGGGCAGAATCCTGACAATTACAATTCATTTAGTACAACATTGTCTCCATTCAGTCAAATTAAACCAGCTTCTAAATTGAATACTAGCTGCAATAACTTGATAATGTAACTCCTATTATGTGTTGGTAACTTTAGATTTAAAACCGAGATATCAGTTTGTCTTTCGACACAGTTGCACTTAATATAGACTATGGTTTTAGACACTAAAAATGATGTTATTGTGTTTATAAAAAACTTTCTTACAAAAAGCAGAGAAACATGGATTGAATTCACAGTATCTGCACTACATGTGCCTTTCTTCCATTTAAACTTGTTTCTTACCTGTAATCTGAATTCAGGATGTGTATGATCACAGAAATCACTTTATGATCCAGTATGCTTTGTAAGAATGATCATAGAGACCTGCAATGGACTCAGTTAAATAGGAATCAAAATTGTTCATATGTTTAGAGATTTGGCATTTTTCAGTGACAAGCATTTATGAAGTGAAATGACGACTCAACAGATCTCAGCTCTTTGAAAGTTTATCTTTAACCTCAGAATTATGACATAATTACAGTTTCCTCCAAATTTAAAACAAATTTAGCAAAAAGAGCTTCGTCGTATATTTTGTGTTGGCCTAAGGTTAGCTTAGGCCAAAAGGGGGAATTGTGGGAAATGGTGTGTTTTATAATTGCTCAGTGTGCATATTAAAGAGTTGTATTGGTTCTGAGGAATAGGAAGGTCAAGAGCATCATTACCATGGTGTGACTGTAATGAAACAAAGAAGATAAGTCCAGCTTTATTTTACTTATTACTCATGTGATTGAAACACTACACTACACAATACATAATATTTAGGAAATCCTCAGTTTCTTGATGTTTTTCTGTATTAAGTAAATTGATGTTGAAGTCACCACAAATATAAATAGTTTTCCCAGTTATTTGTGAGAATGTCTGGATCATCCGATCATTAAAAGTCTTTATGTTAGCTCCCAATGTTCTGTACACTCAACTTAAAATATATTTTTTATTTTCTATGGATAATTCAACTGATATACATTCTAGTACATTATTAATTGCCATTGACATTTCATCTAAAATTTTGTAAAGCGGCAATACATTCTAAAATCCATTGAATGAGCAAGTCATACATATTTATCTAGTTCATTGAGATTCTTGATTACAAGGACTTTAGCCTCTTCAGGTGCACCATTAAGTTTAATGAAGATTTTACAATTTCTCACCCAAGTTCCTTGTATTTTCTTTTGCTTCTTTAGCAGCCTGGCTTTCTTCCGGGTTAGGTGCTCGTTGATATACACGTCTGTTCCTCTCAGCATCCGTCCTTGTTTCAGCAATGCGTTTTTATACTTTCTATTTCCGAACCTCAGGATCACCACAGGAACGTCCGTGCTTCTTCTCTTTGGTAGAGGGTGACATGCCTCCACGTTGTCTTCTTTTATGTCAATTCCTTTTTCCTGTAGAAATGACACCACTTGCTGCTCTATTGAGCTCACCCCCCCCTCGTCCAGATCTCCTCCGTTGCTTCTGTCCGCCACTGCTTGTGCGTATGACCTCGGTTTTATCTTTATGCCACACAATTTACTGTCCCGTCAGTAAATGGCATTGAATTCCTTAATGAAATGAACTGATTGGTAAAGTATTGATATGGATTTGTTTTCCCGATGCAAGCATCTTGCTTCTCCTTTTTTTCCTTCCCTGTGACACTATTGACATGTTAAGTGAGTTTTGATTTCTCAGTACACTGGAGGCTTTTATCTTGTCTCTGTTCAATTCTTTTCGTCTGTGTGATAGAAATTCAAGATGATAGAGGGATTTGATCGGCCGTTTTCAGCCAAGTAACAAAAAGACACCTTAATTTGCCTTTCTGAATGCAATATGATTATTTGCTGAGACATTATTAAGCTATTGTAGTGTCTAAGAGTGGAATCAATAGACTTTTGGGCAAACTAAGATTACTTTGCCTGTGCGGGCGGTTTTATGTTTCACATTACATTTTTGAAAATGAAATCATGCACAAGTTGAAGGCGTTCACATCGTAGTAATGAGTTTTTCCACACTTTCTGAAAGCTCTGTCACTATTCTGTGGTTTTCTTTTGGTATTTCAGTGTTTAGGGTGTTGTTTTTGTCTCCTTTTTTGTCTATCTTGGCTTGTCAGGAAGCATTACTCTGACAGCTGTTTTGTTGTTTCTTCAAGATTGAAAGCAGAGTTTAAGACCAGTCCTCAGGGGGCAGGAAAACAAGTATAATTTTGAGCCATCAGGCATAACTGGAGTGAGAGAACCGAAGCCCATAAAAGTCCTTCAGTGGACAAAAGAATGCTACGGTATCTCCTGTTCTTCAGCACAGAGCCACTGGCTTTTATAATAATGTCCTTTATTCCTTTATGACAATGTGGGTTTCACCATTTAGCGGTGGAGCAATGATTGTGATCTTGTGAGTGCAAATAACCAGCTATCAGCTTTTGTGATTCAGCGACAAACATTTAGCCGTTGTTTTCCCGCTCTTGTTTCTGTGCCACTAACCCTAAACAAATGAATGTTTGCATGGTTTTGGCCATGCACATGGTGCCATGCATTGAAGGGGGCAACAATCCCTCAATTGTTTCCTTTTTTTTACATATTTAGTGGGATGCAAGTTGAGTTGGGAGCAGCAGCTAAGTGTCCGGCCATCAGGTTTGGCTCTGCACAGATACTGGATTTGTTTTTTATGCTCGGTTTTGTGACAACCCCTGATCATTCTCACACGTCAGCATGTTGCTTTGTGTGTTCTCACTCGGCATTCTCAGAGTTTGCAGAGCAGGACAGTCAGTTTTTGTATAGTTGGACATTTTTCATCAGCCTGCTATTACAGAGGGACTGTTCTTAGACATTTCAGAATTTAGCTGGAGTAGTGAATCTATTTACAAATGCAATGCAGATGAGCAGCTCTTTTTTACTTTTTGGACATTTAGAAAGACAAATACTTGTTGCAAGCGCCTAGTAGGATTCACGATTTACACACTGATTCTGAAAAATAATACTTATGTGTTGTTTTTGGTGCGAATATCGTCCCAGTTGAAGCAGCTGCCTGGTCAAACAAACCTATTTACAATTGTAGAAATTCCTCTGGTTTCAACAGATGGCTATGAGCAAACAAAATATGTTCTTTGTTCACACATGCCTCATCCTAAAAAAAAAAAAAAAAACATGATGGAAATCTGATCTTTACACATACAAGCCATTGTTGTGTGTGTGTGTGTGTGTGTGTGTGTGTGTGTGTGTGTGTGTGTGTGTGTGTGTGTGTGTGTGTGTGTGTGTGTGTGCGCACATGCATGTGTATGTGCTTCAGTCTTTGTTTACCTTCTTTGCTTTCAGAGTGCTTAATGCACACACATACAGCTGCCACATTCATTCTTATACAACAGGGGAAAATAAAGCACTTGTTGGATATGGGACAGTTAAAAAATAGTATTTTGTAAATAGTAGCCTACTCTATTTTTTAAAGAGCATCATTAACATCTTTTATTCGTATTTGTCCCCACAAAATTTTTTTTTTTTTTTTTTTTTGCTGTTGTTGTTTCAGTTGCACTACCCACAGATTATAGGCTGCTGTTTCAGTCTGGCTCTCCTGGAGCTTTTTGGTGTGAAAATTCCTCAGAGTCATTCTCAGGTCGTTTCAGATGCATCCCACCCATGCAGTCACACTGACTCGTGGATTACCATTTTCTTTGTTCGGCTAATTGCATTATTGTGGCTTTTTAAAAATCCAGTAGGTGGTGTGTGAGCCGGTGAATGAATGTACAATCACTTATGGATGAGATTTATTTCTTCACATGTAAATGAAATGCTTCGTTTTCACCGTCTGCTGTGAAGTTTCCACAGTCTGGATGGGACACTTTAAATCATTTCACGGTGAGAATTGATTAAGTGTGGATTTTTATTAGCATTTGTAATAAATGTAATCTTAGTATTATCCTACAGTGGCCTCGGGTTATTTCCTGATATCGCAACGTCATGCCAGAAATTCATTAATTGGTGACTGATGTGCCATTTCTCAAAAGCTGAGTGACAAAGATAATGCTGCAAAATCCCTTCTTGCTGATATCATCTTTTAAATAGACCAGGCCCATGTAACCTAACACCTTGGTGGGAATGCACTCAGTCAAGCCGATTGTTTCTGCTCACATACAGTTTCTTGTGTGAGATAAGTATGGCCTGGCTGCAGAGAGAACAACAAGGCCTTAAAAGCGTGGATGAGACATCGACTGTCAACGCCTCGGTTTGTCAGATTCTTAACCAGATTCGTGCTCAAGCAGCGCCAAAGTTGACGAGAATGAACATTGTAAACAGCAGTGTGTACGTGTGGTGGCTTTCCAGTAAGATATGGTTTCTGATATCACATCATCCCAGACTAATATTCAGACTATTAGTCAGGATGTGATGAGCTGAGCTGGTGCCTGCTGTGATTCATGTAGCAGCTTCTGAACAGGCAGCATAAATGTTATGGCACAGAGGATGTGAGTCAGGACAGAGAGAATCCAGTTCACTGGGCCATTACTGCAGCTGAAAGGAAGAGGAGGAAGTTGGTTTGAAGATTTGTCACCATAAGATCTCTCTGTTTTAGAAAGGGGGTGGGTTCCTCTCAGGAATGTGAAAAGACCTGGGTGTTGGGAAGGTTTTTCCCCTATAAATAAGACTAACTAGTCACAAGATTCAGTGTTTGAGGGACAGCTAGTTCTATAGTATGAACGCACAGAAGGCACAATGTTAATGTTCTGTTTGGATCACTTCATGTATTGCATTAAGGTGATAGTTTTAAAAGTTCAATTAAAAAACTTTAAAATCTGTATGTTTTTTTTAAAGTAAAATAACAGCAAATATCTGTAATTTTTAGTTTGAAATAAAAGTGCATTTTTACATTCACACATTATATAATAATAAATTATTATTTGTATAAAATATCATTTTTGTGTGTTTCTCTTTACAATCAACATGTAAATTAATACTTTTTTCTAGGATTTTACTGGAAATTATTGGTAGTTTAACAAGAAAAGTAAAGTTATGTAAAACAGTTTTAAAATATGTAGAATGTTTTTATTTAACAATTTAAAAATTGTGTAAGATAATAAAATGTTACATTTTTAGGATTTGGATATCTTTAAAATGTTGTTTTGTTTTGTAGTTTTTGTGTGTTTTGTTGATTTCAATCATTTAATTCAGTTGGTACTATTTTACAGCCAAATGTTATAAAAGGACAAATCACAATTTAAAAAAAACAGACTTTTGATGTGGACATTTTGCGCAGCCTGTTTTTCACAGTTAATATGTGAATTTTTAAAATAAATCTGGGATTTTTCCGAGTTATTATTTGTAATTCTGTAAAATGATTAACTATTGCAGTTTTAAAAAAGTTTTTTAAAAATGTATTTTTTCAGTATGTGGAATATTGGCTAATATGAAAACCAAAAATAGTGCAAAAACTTCCAGTCTTCACCACAGTTATTATTGAAAACCAGCATTATGAACTAAAGTGGTTGTTCAGTGGCTAAATCTGCATCATGCATGTGCTGAGCCACAGGTTTGTGCAGAGCAACAGGTCAATCAGAAAGCGACCCTCTTCTCTCTGTTGTCCCTCATCCTCCCAACATGCTCTGGTTGGTTCCTTATTTCACTTCAAATCTTTTGACTGCATCTAAAGTTCTGCTTAAAGCTCATTTGGGGCAGTTGTCCTACTCAGGCACTCATCAGCGGTGCTGGGAGGTGATACATCCATCTGCGCCTGTGACGGCCGCTAATCCTTGACAACTGTGCCCCTCTGGCACCGTATCCGTTGCACTGCTGCTTGTGTGATACAATAGGCTCCCATCCTTTGTCCTTGAAATTGTTTGAATTAGCACAACGGCGGGGGCTGGGGTTGCAAACATCAGAGTTACTCAAAAGGATTGACAAAATCACATGAGCATGATAGCTTGGAGGTGGTAGACGTGTTTGACAGATAATCAGCAGTAAAATCAATACAAGTGACAGATATAGAATCAGTGCAGCCCTTTGAATGAGTCTAACTTTGGACCTCTGCTAGTGTGCTGTGCAGCACAGTGGGCAATGTTTGATCAGTGGTTTATGTCAGAACTGATCCCCTGTAGAAGATGGACTTGTAGTGTGTTTTTAAGGGATCACTTCTATTCAAATCTGGCCTAAGTTGCCTTATACCTTTATACCTTATTTACCTTTATGAAACATGTTTGCACTTTTATTCAAATCAAAATCAAATTAAATCAAGCTTTATTGTCATTTAGCTGTAAATACAGCTGAAGTGCACACAAGATGAGCGAATGTTTCTTCAGGATCCAGTTTGAAACAATTAAACTTTACAGTAGAGAAAAAAAACTTCACTTCATTTTAGTTCATGTTTTTCTACTTCATTTATCTTTAACATGCTAATTTTTCCCAGACAGAGCTATACAATGTGGTACTACACTATAAACATTTACAAAATGAACATTTAGTGAAAGCTTTGTGTTGGTGCACAATGTTGTATTATATTACACCACTAACATATCATTCTGGGACATTAATGTTCATGCTTTTAATCTTGTTACTGCTTTAGAACTGCTAACTGCCTGATTTACTCTAAAGAAGCTTGTGTCTACATTTATTCACTGAATTTAAAGTCATTTTTTTCTCTTCCATTTATCTAGTGAATCCTTTTTAATAAGTCCTTAAAATGTGTTGTACTGTTTACCATTGATTTCTTTCTTTTATTTCAACTTTTTTTTAAAAATAGATTTATAAACCTATTGTATTTTGACTGATGCACAACAACACAACAAGCCTTCAAAACGAATTTTTCACTTCCAGCACTCATTGCAGAACTCTCAAACCTGTTGTGCTTGTTGATACATGATCCACTGAACAAATGCTAAGTAGGTGTGTGTGGCTGCATGTATGAGTGTGTGTGCTTAGATAAGCCACATGCAATCACTTGTCCCACCACCAAACTTGCAACATGTCCTAGTTGGACCTCCCAGCAGCTGCTGACACTATTCACACTCTGTAACGAAGTGTTTAGTTGCATCAGTTAAACCATCACAAACATTAAGCACACAACACTTCATGACCAGCACACATGCGATGGCCGGGAATCGAACCTGGGTCAACTGCTTGGAAGGCAGCTATTCTCACCACTATACCACCATCACTATGAAATGGACTGTTTTTGTGTGCTCTCAGGAGTTCAAACGGATAAGAGAAGTAGGTGCAGAGAAAAGGGAGGAAATGAACATCAGCCAGAAGCCCTGATCTCTGTCACGACACACAACATCTTAGTATTTTCTACAGCAAAACAACCTGATGAAAATGAAACTAAATCTTGAATCATTCTTGAAACAACTTTCACATAATGGGAAAGTGATATTGATGAGCCTATTGATTCCACATTCCCATGGTCTGCAGTCTTTTTTTTATAACTTTCTTTTCAGACTTTGGCTAGAGTCATTTTGTTGTTTATAGCCTGTATTATATTTTGAACTGCTGGTATTGATTTCAGATTGTCCTTTGGTGCACTGGAATTATACAGGGCAAACTAACTTTATTTTGTTCTGTTGTTGTGTTATAACTTAGTACTGTGTTTGATGATCTCTGTCAGATGAGAAGATGAGGTGGAGGACAGTGGAGGAAGTTCCATGGTGTAATGGTCATCACTCTGGGCTCTGGATCCTGGTGTCCCTGGACTTAATGGAGATGATAGGGGATGAAAAGTTGTGTGCATTTTTCTGACCACCAAGCCTGTCCTCCAGTACCCACCAACTTTAACCTCCACCAACAGGTGAGCAGAGACTCTGCTGACCTCAGGAGAGCTGCACGGAGCAACAGGGAGAGACGGAGCTCCAATATTTAAGTGATTAGATCAATGTGTAAAGCAAGGGTGGGAACACGACAGATGTTTGTATGTGAAGCCAAATTTTGCGCTTTCATCACACAGAACAGAAAGCAGTAGCACAGGAGTTGTCATGGCCGAGTGGTTAAGGCGATGGACTAGAAATCCATTGGGGTCTCCCTGCGCAGGTTCAAATCCTGCTGACAACGTTTGACTCTTTTCCGCAGTGGCAATCTATGAAATAAGAAGAGATGATGTTTAAGTGATGATGTCATAATAAGCGCGTGAGAAAGTCCTGATTTGAATATCATGTCATTTCTGCACAGGCACTCACCTTTGATATAGAGGATGTGAGTGTTGCTTTCAATTGTCATATGTTTCCTCCAGTGCATGTATGAGGCCCCAGCTTCAGACTCTGACATCTCCATCAGTGTACTTCTTCAAGAATTTAAACCCACCAGGACTATCCAGATTACATTTAACTCTGTAAATAAACATTTTCCAGCCTGTTCAATGTTATAAATGTTCTGTTTGGCCGTTAAAGGAGGTTTTCCTCACATTTTGGTGTATTTTAACCCTTCCATGGTCTAAATTCTTTGAACAGATCTTGTGCTGTAATCAATGTCTCACTGAGTTTTTATTTTCATTGCAGTGGTTGATTTTTCCAGAGCAAGATCAATGATTTTTTAATACGTCTTTCTCCAGTTTTATTTGCTCTACCTGTGGGTTTCAACTATTATAACTTTTTTTATTCAATAACACACTAATAACACACTTTGATCTTCATGTTTGTTTGCTTATTTGTTGAAAAGTGGGATTTAATTTTCCATGTTGAATAATCACAGCTTTTTATTTGGACAATGTTTATCCTCTTCCATGGCAAAAATGAATTGTTAAAATGAAAATAGAAAAAAGATCTTTTGTAAAGCAGTAAAACTAATGTTTTTATTTTTGTTCTGATCTTTTTCTCGTCATTTTCAGTTATATTCAATTAAAATATGCCCTGAAAGCAAATATAAAGAACTACAAAGACTGGAACAAAAAATACATTTTTTTTGTCGTGAAGACTCAGAAACAAAACTTCAAAATAATATTTTGTGTTTTAATTTATATCTGTTCTTATTATTACAGTCAGTGACCAAGTAAAACATGAACAAAATAAAGTTATAACTTGAACTTCTTTCAAACTGATTTTTCTCTGAACAATAAAAATAAAGTATGAGGTCAAAGTGTGACGGTTAGATCAACATAAACTACTAATATCCTGTTTAAACGCTATAGAAGCGTCAGAGCAGCAGATTGTAAAGTCTGGTCCAGATAAGGAGCTCTACAGTGAGGCTGACCGTCCATCATAGCTGTCTAACCTGGACCTCACATCTCTGAAACCGTTGGAGCTCATTTTTAATCAGCTTCATCTGGAGAAACTGACCACAGATTGGACGTTTTTACAACCACTTTCTCACCTCAAATCATCTGAAAACTACATTTTGTGTCACAATAACAGCAGTATTCCCAAAATACTTGTGTTTCCTCTGAAAGTTTCCTCCTCGGTCTTTGCTGCTGGTCTAAATGCATTCTGGGTTATTTGGTTCCAAGTCCTCACTAGTCTGGTCTGATGATCCTCCATAATGTGGGCGGAGCCAGAACACATCCAGGTATTTCATTGGTTCTTGATCAGATGCTGCTTTGAACTGGATCAGTACTTGGTCTCTGGAGACGGACCGGGGGAGGCAAGATGGCGCCGTAGTGCAGAAGCCCTGTGGTCGGCAGACACAAACTTTCACTTTTTCTCTGAGTTGTAAGGATTTACCCATCAAAACAACCTTGGACTTTTAACACGGTTGTGTGGATGTTATTTTTGGTGACGTGATGACTTCTAAATCACCTAAAAAAGCATCAAAAGAGACCAGCGCCAAACGCCTGCCAACAACTCCAAACAAGAACGACATGAAGAAAATGAAAACGGTGAGATGGACTTTGCTCCAGAACCTTCTAATACTACCATTCTGATTGCCATACAAGCCTCTCTCAATTCTCTCATTGAACGGTTTGATAAGCAAGACAATAGGCTTGGTGAAATAAAGAATGTTGTTGATGACCACAGTGAGAGCATTACTTTCATCATGGCGGAGTTAGAAGAGTGCAAAAAGACGGTGAGGGATGAAAAGTAATGTGGCGGAGTTACCCGAGAAAATGACGAGCTGCGTGAAAGAGTCAGAGAATCTGAAAGATATAAAAGAAGATGGAATTTGCGAGTGAACGGGCTCAAGAAAAAGAGGGTGAAAACACCGGGCAGGATGTTATCAACCTGTTGAGCCGCATTTCACCACAAACTGGCGCCGAAGATGGATGAGGCTGTGGATACGGTCCATAGGCTTGGGAGAAGACTTGACCATAAGCCACGTCAAGTCATCATGCAGTTTACCAAGCGTGTCTACCGGGAATGAATATGGAGGGCTTCAAACAAGCACAAGGTGTGATGGAGGACTGAAGATACACTTCGTGGAAGATCTAACCAAAGAAGACAAGCTGGCTCGAGATGCGTTATGGCCAATCGTCGCCAAAGCACGAGGTGAAGGGAAGAAAGCAGGATTCAAGGGTCCCTACGCATATGTTGGAAGGAAGAAGGATCACCGCTCCTCCATTGAAAACGACGATACTGAGCTATGTTACACTCGGGTAAAACTTGAAGATTGACTTATTGTTCTGAAAGTTTGTTGTTCTGCTGGCTGTTAAAAGCCTTTGTTATTCGTATTAGTGTGGTATTGAGCTAATACACGTTTACAGGAAAAAGGAAGAAGGAAAGAGAAAGAAAGGAAAAGGGAAAAGGGGAAGGAAAGAAAAGGAAAAAAATAATATAATAATTTTTTTTTTTTTTTTTTTTTTTTACTTATTTATTATTTTATTTGTACATGGTGCTTTTGAAAAGCAGTCTTTTATTTTCTTCTTTGAATACAGAGGTTTTACAAGATAAGGTCAAGAGAAAAGCTATTTTCCTATTTCTAAAGGTCAGAAAGCTCAAATAATCTTTTTTCAAGAAACACACTCGACATCTGCAGATGAGAAATTTTGGAATAACCAATGGGGGGATAAAATTTACTATTCTCATGGTACTTCAAAGTCAGCTGGAGTTGCAATATTGTTAATAATTACCATGGCTCAGTAAAGTCTATTAAAAAAGATGAACACGGACATTTTATTATAATAGTTATGGAGATTGACAGCACATTTGTAATTATTGCAAATATTTATGGATATAATACTCCTTCTCAAAACAAAGATCTGTTTACTAAAGTAACTGATGTTATATTAGAGCCAAAAAAGACTTTACCCCACTGAAGCTATAATTAACAGGGGGTGATTTTAATTGTGTGGCCAGATGAATGGTTTAGATCGATGGCCAAGTAAATACAACCAAAAATTATTATAATGCATTAATTCAAACTTTTTACAATGAATTAAATCTAACTGATATATGGAGGGAAAAATATGGAGACACACAACAGTTTTCATGGTTTTAAACCTAATGGTGGTTCCAAATCAAGAATTGATTTATGGTTGGTCAACAATAACTTGTGCCATATTATAGCAAAATGTCTCAATGGATACAGCTCCCTTGACAGATCACTCTATTATCACAATGGAAATCAAACCTCCAACATCTCTAAAAGAAATAAGGGTTATTGGAAATTTAACTCGTTTCTACTGTTAAAGGAGGATTTTTGTAAAACAGTATGTGCATTGATTAGGGAAAACTATAAATGATAAAAACCTTGAAACATTCTGTGGAAAATGGGAATTTTTTAAAATACAAATAAGACAATACTCAATTAGATATAGTAAAGATATCGCTCAAAAAAGTAATATCAAAGAAAAAGAACTTGCAACTCAAATAAATGATTTGTGTAACAATTTAAATTCATCAAATGAACAAAAACAAAGCATTTTGGAATTACAAAATCAACTAGACAATCTGTACCAAGTGAAAGCTAAAGGTGCTTTTATAAGATCTAAATCTAAATGGATGGAAGAAGCAGAAAAGAACTCCTCATATTTCTTTAAATTAGAAAAAAGTAGACAAGAAAAAAATGTAATAAACTCCTTAATAATAAATGGTAATGAATGCTTTGATTCTAAGTTAATAGCAAAAGAAATATACTCGTTTTATTCTAACTTATATAATTCTTGCTTCTCACCAACAGATTGCGAAGATTTCTTGAATGTAAAAAAAACCATAATGTTCCCAAACTCAAAAATGATTCAATTGAACTTTGTGACTCAAACATATCTTTAGATGAATTAGACAAAGCAGTTAGTAGTTTAAAACTCAATAAATCACCAGGTTGTGATGGCCTGACTTCAAATTTTTATAAACATTTTTGGTCTGAACTACGGGAGTTCTGCTGCTTGATGTGTTTAGAGAAGCAATTGAAAAAGAAAACCTCCCACCAACAATGAAGCAAGGAGTTATTGTTCTTATTCCAAAACCCGGAAAAGACAGGAGACGTGTCGATAATCTCAGACCTATTACACTCCTAAATAATGACTATAAAATTTTATCTCATATATATGCAGCAAGATTAAAGCGTACTCTTCCTGAGATTATTGACACAACTCAAACAGTTTTATGAAAAACCGTTCTATACATGATAATATTCGCCTAGTACTTGATCTACTAGACTATGAAGAGTTAATTACAGACAATAGTTTAATGTTTTTTTGGACTTTAAAAAAGCATTCGATAATTTAGAGCATCCCTTCTTAACACAATCTTTAAAGCTTTTTGGTTATGGAATAAAGTTTATTAAAACAATGCAAATATTTTACAAAGAAAGGAATAGTTCAGTGGCATTGACCCTTGGTACTACAAATCGTTTTAACTTAAATAAGGGTATAATTCAGGGCTGTCCTTGTAGTCCTGGGTTATTCATTTTAGCTGCAGAAATGCTAGCTATTCACCTAAAAAATATACAAACTCTGAAAGGGATCAAAGTTTTTGATCAAGAACTGCTTATTAGTCAGTATGCTGACGATACAACTCTTTTTCTTAAAGACCATAGTCAAATTCTCACAGCTTTAAATGCAGTGGAGCAATTTTCCAAAGCTTCAGGTTTATTTCTTAATTTAGATAAGTGTGAACTTTTACCAGTGAAAAGTATTCCCGATACCTCCATACATAATTTCAATATAAAACGACATGTCGAATATTTAGGCATACATATAACTAAAGATTCAAAAGAAAGACATTTAGAAAATTTGGAGAAGAAATTGAACAAATGTAAAAGTATTTATAACCTTTGGATGCAAAGAGATCTTACCATTTTGGACGTATTTTGCTCTCAAAGGTTGATGGAATGTCTAGAATTCTGCACCCCACATACTCACTAGCATTAGAACCATCTTTTATTAAAGCTGTAAATCAACTAAATTTCAACTTTATTTGGAACAACAAAACCCATTACTTGAAAAAAGCTGTTCTGCTCCAGGAATATGAACATGGTGGCCTAAAAGCATTGATTATGAGT
>NC_067124.1:159539-215029 GCF_021347895.1 Acanthochromis polyacanthus | reverse complement strand
ATAAACATAAGGAGACAATAGAAGGTCACACCTGCTGAATAACTGTACGGATGTTTTCCAGTTCCATTGGCTGTGATAAACTTCGCACATATTCCCACAGGTTTATGTCCAATTTTTCCAACACCAGGAGCCGCTTATTTTCTATGAGGACATCTCCTTTGTATTCGATGATGTTGGCTTCGTCCGAGTTGTGGCGCTTGAGCTCTTTCAGGATTTCCGCCTGTGGAGACAGAATATGTTTGCTGAGCGGCAAAGTCCAAGCAGTTCTTCTCAACAACTATAAAGTACATAGCATGACCAGTAACACTACTGAGAGTCTTGTGGTGGTACTACCTCTGTTTAAAAAATGTTTTTTTGTGTAACTGTTTAGCTAAAAGAATACATTCTGCACCACTCCTTACAACGGTTATCCCACCCAAATAGTATGTTGACTTCATTCCGCTCAAAAGGCTATTTTCTGTTCAACTATATATAGTTTTAAAGGTATATTCTACCAACTATACAACTTTCTGAAAGTCAGTTAAAATCAGTGTCCTACCTCGTGGTCCAGATCGTGCATTTCGGACACCTTTATGCCCACGTGCTCTCCGGTTTCTTCTTTCATGCATTCCATCACTAATCCAAAGCCGCCTTTTCCCAGGATTCTCACAAACTTGTATCCTTTTGGGACTGGGACCCACGACGGCTTTTTGGTCCTCTTAGGGGGATGATGAGAGTAAACGTTCAAGGCACATTTTTATCTTGTAACAGAAGACTGAAAGGGAAGCAGACACAAAAGAGAGCCATGATCTATGGATGTCCTGTTAAACCGTTGGTAATCTACCAGACTGCTGTGATCTCAGTTTTCAATCAAATTTGTTAAATCTTCAACCAGTTATCACAAAACAACAGCAGTGAGTGTTACACCCTGTTCTGAATTGTGCTATAAGGCATATTGGACAGTACTGTAGCAAAATTACATGGATGCTTCCTCAGAAACTCCAAAGTCTTTACTTCATTCAACAGAAGAGTGGAGTTACTGACTTCACAAAAGTTTGCTTTTCTGGATTTTGTTGAAATGTGGATGTCAGAGTTTGGTGTTAAGCTGATCTCACTAAACTACTCAAACCAATAAATAACTGAACAAAATAAGATGAAAGGCTGATTCCACTCTGAGTGTGTTCGCAGGAATTCTACAATGCTTTAAAAACAATCAGAAAGCGTTGTATATTTTTGAATATGTCGTGTTAAATTACAAAAACTGGCCCTGCTTTTCTCATCTGTCTGCACTTAATAACCTATAATGACATGCTCTGATTAATGTTAGTATAAACTGCTGAAATCTCAAATTTGTTTGAATATTTTCTGCTCAACCATGTCTCATTTGCATGATTTTTTATAGCACAAAATATGGACATTTAAACCTGTATTTGTGTTTACTTTTCATTGATATCAAGTACTTTCAGAAATTAAAAAACATAAATGTTTAAATGACAGTATCTCAGGAACTAAAACAGATAAAAGCAGAATTTTTCACTATTATTTCTCAATCTACTACAGGACAAGTAGATGAATAATCTTCTGATTATAGTTGAATTGAAATATGAAAAAACAATTGAAGCTGTTCAGGAAAGTCCCATCTTGAGCACACATTACCCCTAAAAAATATTCGACAATGATGTTTCTGCCCACGTGTAGCTGCATGCCAGGATATTACAAAACAAACAAATCATTTTTTAACATTAAATGCTGTTCACAAAATGAAAAATGAAAAATGTGACGATTCAGTAACTGATTGAGCAGATATGACAAGTTGTAGCACAAAAGAAAGATATTGCTGGATAGTGTAAATTCCATTTCATTTTCTATTCCATGTTGTAAGCTGGAGAAACAGAGTGAACTGTTACCTTATTTATTACACTTATTGAAATTAATTTTCTTAGTGGAAGAGAATTTAGCTGAAGTCTTGCTCACATCAACCATCAGATTATCATTAAATACTCCAATATGAATATTTCCCAGTAGAAAAATCCTGCTTTCCCAACATATCTATGCATTTGGTCATGGTTATTCCAAGTTTGGGGCTTGAAAACCAAACTTTTTATCAACAAAAAAGTGTTTTTCTGCACTTTACAGGAGTAGTGGTTGGTTTTAATTAATCCAGTTATGACCAAACCTGACACATCACTTACCTAGCACACTGTTTGAAACCTTAGTTTTTCATAAAAATATGTTCATAACTGTAACCAACTACAAGACAACAACAAAACTGAGTGTTATCTTGTTCTGACTCACATTTTAAAGTACAAATTGGACAGTATTGTTTTAAAGAAAAACTGATTTTAAAAATGACTTCTGAATGTTTGCTCTGCAGCAGAACAGTGAAGTTCCTTACCTCAAAAATGCTCGCTGGTTTTGCTGAAAGGTTGACGTCGTTGAGTTAAATCTCAATGTCCTGCTAGTTTCAAAGTAGTCCTGCGCCCTGCTGAAAGCTGTAAGACACTGTTCAGAACTGCCTGCACACAGAGATTTAAATGATGCAGAATTCTAGAATGTCTAATTCTGAACTATTTTTCAGAGGTGTTCATTCTGCATAGAAACCATTGCATATCTTGACAACGGTACATCAGATTAGGTTCAGGACTTGGTGGAGTATTGCAGAGGTCCTGAGGAAGCGCAGTGTGGAGTTTGAAGCAGATTGAATGAACAGCAGTTGTTTTCTGGGCTCCTTAACTTACAGCAAAGTCAAGGTTGTCACATTCTGACAGCCCTACCTTGTTTAAATGTAAACAAATGCATTGAAGCAAAAGAGAAATGTTGTTATTGTTTAAACTTTTTAACTGCCATTATTACAATCCAAGGGCTGCACAGTGGGCTAGTGGTTAGAACTATCACCTTGCAGTAAGAAGATCCCTGGTTCAAATCCCGGCCTGGGCCTGGGATCTGTCTGCATGGAGTTTGCATGTTCTCCCTGTGCATGTGTGGGTTTTCTCCGGGTACTCCGGCTTCCTCCCACAGTCCAAAAACATGCTGAGGTTAATTGATTACTCTAATTATTTTTAATTTATTTTTTTAACTGTTATATTTTATATCACTTTGTTCAAGCACTTTGGGCTGCATTTTTGTGCATGAAAAGTGCTCTATAAATAAATTTTATTATTATATTATTAAATTGTCCGTAGGTGTGAATGTGAGTGTGATTGTGTGTCTGTATATGTAGCCCTGTGACAGACTGGTGACCTGTCCAGGGTGTCCCCTGCCTTCACCTGAGTCAGCTGGGATAGACTCCAGCACCCCCCATGACCCTAGTGAGGATAAAGCGGTATAGAGAATGGATGGATGTTACAATCCAGCCTCTAGGGGTTGGCTGGATGCAACAAAAAACCAGATGTTATTGGCCAAGGTGAAGGGAGTTATTGCTTAGTGGTGAATGGAACATAAAAGTGGTAACAATGAACACAAAACTGGTGAGTGTTGCTAAATCAAAGAACAGAATAAAACCAAATGAAGGCTGCCCACATCTGTGGCATTGTGCTGTGTGATAAAACTGCACCTTTCAGAGTGTCCTTTTATTGTGGGCAGTCTAAGGCACAGCTGTGCACTAATCATGGTGTCTAATCAGCATCTTGATATGGAACACCTGTGAGGTGGGATGGATTATCTCAGCAAAGGAGAAGTTCTTACTATCACAGATTTAGACAGATTTGTGAACAATATTTGAGAGAAATGGTGATATTGTGTATGTGGAAAAAGTTTTAGATGTTTGAGTTCATCTCATAAAAAATGGGAGCAAAACAAAAGTGTTGCGTTTATATTTTTGTTGAGTGTGTATGAATGTGTCTGATAGGTTTTTAGGCTGTATTTACTGTTTAATAATCATATTTTTTTAATTTTCATTTTATAATTCATCATTTATTTATTTTTGCTATGGTCCGCAAAAGTCTCCATCACAGCAAAATGAACATCCTGTCGCTTTTCTTGATTTTTCACCGGCAAAAAATAAACATTATCTTATGATCCATCAGTGTCTCTTTTGAAAAAAAAAACAACCAGAAGTTCCGGTTCGCGGTTGTTGTTGTTGTCGCTCCTCATTGAGTCTAACTTGACTCCTCATTTCTTGTTTCGGGTTTGTGCACGTGTTGCTCGATTCATTGAACATTCCGGTGGATTGAACGCCGCTTTTATTTTATTTTCGGACCCGTTCTTGTCTCTGTGTGTAAATATGGTTTCATTCATTCATTCATTCATTCATTCATTCATTCAGCTTTATTAAGGACACAAAGATGGTCCATAGATTTTTTTTAAAAAAACATGAGATGTGAAATATATACAGGTAAATAAAACGAGAATAAGAAATAAGATGGGGTAAAAATAAAGCTAGCACGCTTTTAAACAGCATACAGACAAAGGCGCCATTGCTGCCACATTTTTGATGTGAATCTGGCTGAACTTACCCTGGGACAAGCCAAGGATTGAACAATGCAGTTTTGATGACCCAGAAGACGACACATAAATGAAATGTACAATGTCTCACATTAGCTGCGCAGGATCTGACATTGCAGTAGGCAAACATCTCACTAGCACTTCTGTGTCTTGGGATTTTCAGCAACAATCGTAAGGAGTCATTGTATGCCACTTGTGCCACTTGCCACTTGCAAAACAAGTCGCCAGCTAACTACGAAGCTATACCAAAGCAACACATACACAAAACACGTAAGTCCAAGGCGTACGTAATCTACGTAACTCGGCCTGAGCCGGAAGATTTTTGATTGACAGGAAAGGGAGCAAACCAAACGCCTCGGTCTGCGCGCTTTGATTGGCTGATGTTTTTCAGGTCCTGCCATGTCCACAGTTATTTTTATTTTTTATTCTTTTAGAAACCATACATACAAGTCCACTAAAGGTCAGTACATTCATTCTATGTGAATCAGACAAATTAAACAACAAAAACATCCTCCATAATGCCTTTAACTCTTCCTCCTCCATCTCCTCTCTGGGATGTTCTTCCTCCTCTCTTCTTTTAGGCTGGAAAAGCTGCTGATGGTTCCCTTCCTCTTCATTCTGTACTGTCTCCTAAAAGATTCACACTGACTTAACTCTGTTTTTCATTTGACAGTCTTCATTATTAACTATGATACAATCTTATGTGGACAATTTAAAGAGTTACTAAACACTTAAAGATGTTTTGTTTAGCAGTAAACTAAATGAAAAGACTGTACTATGATGAAACACATCCATGCTGGTGTTACGCATAAAAACCAGCATTAAACAAACAGAATGTAGTTTAGCTACACGTTGTCATGTAAAGTCTGAGTCACTGTGGGATTTCTCTTGACTCGGTGTGTTTTCAAAACCACAGGTTATAAATACCAAATAATAATAATAACTTGAATAAACGACCCCCTCCATCCTTCTGTGGCTGCTCTTTACCGTTAGCTAGCTACACAAGTGAAAATTAGCAAGGCCCAGACTCACTGGAAACCGTGGCTCGTCTCTCAAACAAACACTTTATGTGAACTTAGACACTATTCGCGTTTAATCCATTGTGTACAGTTCTATTACCGTGTGGTCTAACCCAGTCTAACTGCTGTCTTCCTTCCACATTTTGTCGTCCACATGAGTGAGGTGGGCTATGAGCAGCTCCTCAGGTCGCCTCCTATCTGGAGTAGAACTGTTACGGCTTCATGGTGCATTCACAAGCACCACCGCAACACCTGTATCTTCTGCCTGATGGCAGCAGTTCAAACAGATAGTGGCCCAGGTTAGTTGAGTCCTTGAAGATACTCCTTTCTTTCTTGAGGCAGCGGGAACTGTGAAGTTCTTCCAAAATGACTTTCACTCTTTCCAACCGGCCACAACCCTTCATATAGATATTTTTGAATTAGATTGTTCAGAATTGGGGTGGTAGCCGGGGTGGCAAGGAATCTTCTAGGGGTGGCAGTTACCTCACGATGCCAAACCGGTTGATCCATCCCTGTGTGTAAAGGAGAAAAGTTCCTAAAATTTATAGTAAATTTGTCTATCTGCTCACTGGGAAACTTGAGAAGAACCAATCCCTTGAAGCTTTTAGTACTTAAGTGTGCTTTAAGAGAAATGACTGCATGACAAAGGACTGGAAGTGTAAAAAAAACAGGGAAAACTGAGCCAAGGGAGACTCCTGGTGGTGAAAGAATGACAAACCCAACAAACATAAGTCCGAGTCGCAGAAAGAAATAGTTTCAAATGAGTCCTTTGATTTCCTCCCTCCCTGACAGGTTGGAGTTTAAAGAAAGATTATAAAAGGAGGCTGCAGCCACTTATCATGTGGATATTCTCTACTGATGATGCACTACAGGCTCTATACAGTAAAATAAACTGCTATACTTTAAGTATATCAGACTGCAAAACATAGATTGTGATGTTCTAAACTCTGGAGGGTATAAATGAAGACATAAAGCAGCATAAGCTGAGGTTGTACTCTGTGAGCAGGATGTACTTTTAGGTTGAATTCATCCAATCTGGTGTCACAAACTCTTTCAATAGTGGCTACAGAAACACCAAGCTGATACAGAATCTGCTCTTCCTGGGTTGAAATGAAACCTGAGAACTCCTCCCTAGGTTAAATTCATCCAATCTGGTACCAAAACTCTGTGCTGCCTGAGTGACTACCACCTGCTTGTACTCACCCCTGTGATCATGATAAAGAATTCTCACTGAGGAAAATCAACTGGTCTCTCAGGATCCTGGCCAACTTTTACTGATGCACCATCAAGAACATCCTGAACTGCATCACAGTCTGGCTGATCATGCCATTTATACACTGCATAGATTCTCTATCTCATGTCCAGGCCATTGTTCATACTCTTTATAATGCTCGTTCTGTTCATCCTGGATATTTACTCCATAAACACTCCCCTCCAGCAGTATTGGAACAGTGAGGCCACTTCCTTTATTTCTGCTGGAGACTGAAAACATTCGGTTTGACATCAAACCGTGAATATGAGACGAGAGATCAACATTTCAGCTTTCATTTCCAGGTATTTACATCTGGATCTGATACACAACTTAGAAGGTAGCATTATTTGTAACGGAACACCACATTTTTAGGGGAGCAAAAGTATTGGAACAGAAAAAACTTAAAATAGATTAAAGTGAATAAGACTGAATATTTAGTTGCAGTAACTTCATCAAACGTGTGACCTACTGACATCTCCAAACTTTTGCATTCTTCTTCTTTGATGCTTTTCCAGGCTTTTGTTTGGTGGGGGTTACTCCCTTCAGTCTGCCGATGCTGTGAAGCTAACCTGGTCTAGAGCAGATTCTGTTCAGAGTTTTGGACTTAAATCAGAAACTAAGCGTTTCCTGATGGGAAGATGTTTAAAACCACCTTCATTATATCCGTCAACTTTGACTGAAGAAGCAGAACCTTAAAGCTCCACTCAAGTTTGCTGCTGATCACATGGACAAAGAAAAGACCTTCTGGATGAAAGTTCTGTGGTCAGATGGAAGAAAAACTGAAGCTGAGGCCTTTAATCCCATGAAATCCAAACCTCCCATCAAGCATGGTGGTGGGGGTATCATGCTCTGGGGCTTTCTAGAAGTGCTTCTGGACTGGTTTCTGACTGAAACTCAGCTGTTCAATCTGTTTGGATTTACTGAAGGATCCGGTGACTATTCCCTGTGAACACAGCTACTGTATGAACTGTATTAAAGACTGCTGGGATGGAGAGGATCAGAAGGAAACCTACAGCTGTCCTCAGTGCAGACAGACATTTAGATCGAGACCTGACCTGAAGAAAAGCACCATTTTAGCAGATTTAGTGGAGGAAATGAAGAAGACCAGACTTGAATCTGCTCCAGCTGATCTCTGCTATGCCGGACCTGGAGATGTGTCCTGTGATTTCTGCACTGGGAGGAAACTGAAAGCTGTCAAGTCCTGTCTGCAGTGTCTGGTCTCTTACTGTGACCAACACCTCCAGCCTCACTATCAATCTCCTGCATTTAAGAATCACAAGCTGGTGGACCCGTCCAAGAAGCTTCAGGAGAACATCTGCTCTGCTCACAATGAGGCGATGAAGATTTTCTGCCGCACTGATCAGCAGTGTATCTGTTATCTGTGCTCCTTGGATGAACATAAAGGCCACGACATAGTTTCAGCTGCAGCAGAACGGAACGACAAGCTACAAGTTGTTGGGCTGAATCAAGAGAAGATCCAGCAGAGAATCCAGGACAGAGAGAAAGATGTGAGGATGCTTCAGCAGGAGGTGGAGGCCATCAATCAGTCTGCTGACAAAGCTGTAGCCAACAGTGAGGAGACCTTCAAAGATCTCATCCGTCTGATTGAGAAAAGAATCTGTGATGTGAAGCAGCAGATCAGATCCAAGCAGACAGATGAGGTGAGAAAAGTCAGAGATCTTGAGGAGAAGTTGAAGCAGGAGCTTGTTGAGATGAGAAGGAGAAGCTCTGAGCTGGAGCAGCTCTCACAAACAGAAGACCACATCCGGTTTCTACACAATTATCCTCAAATGTTAGACCTCAGTGAATCCACAAACCCAGCCAACATCAGCAGTGTTCACCGTCTGCAATACTTTGATGACGTTACAGTGGCTGTGTCAAAGACCAGAGATAAACTACAGGATATTCTGAAAGAAGACTGGACCAAGACCTCACCAAGACCAGAGGATGATTCAGGAATCAAGACCCTATCACCCACAGAACCAAAGACCAGAGTAAAACTACAGGATATTCTGAAAGAAGACTGGACCAAGACCTTACCAAGGCCAGAGGAAGTTTCAGGATTGAAGACCCTGTCACCAGCAGAACTAAAGACCAGAGCTGAGTTTCTCCAGTATTCGCGTCACCTTACACTGGATTCAAACACAGCACACCGACGGTTATTATTGTCTGATGAGAACAGGAAAGCAACGGTAGACTGGATTCTGATTCTGCCAATTGGTCATCCACACAGTTTCAGGGACCAGCAGCAGGTCCTGAGCAGAGAGAGTCTGACTGGATGTTGTTACTGGGAGGTTGAACAAGGAACAGCTATTGCTTCAGTAGCAGTCTCATATAAGGATATCAGCAGAACAGGACCAGAAAGTGTATTTGGGTACAACGACAGATCTTGGGCTTTAAAAGAATCTCACATTTTCATTCACAACAGCATCATCACTCCCATCTCAGGTCCTCGGTCCTCCAGAATTGGAGTCTATCTGGATCACAGTGCAGGTATTCTGTCCTTCTACAGAGTCTCTGACACCATGACTTTGATCCACAGAGTCCAGACCACATTCACTCAGCCTCTCTATGCTGGACTTAGAGTTACTGGTGTTGATTCCTTTGTTGAACTTTGTGAGCTCAAGTAGACAGATGTTAAAAAGGAGCCAAAGAGTTAAAAAATCTGTTCATGTAAATTGATTTTTGTTTCTGTGCTGTGGTGTTTCTGCTCCAAAACTCTTAAATATCTGTTATTGAGTGTTGACTGGAGTGAATCTTTGATTTTCTGCACACATAAAAACCATTTTAGTCAAAGCAGATGTTGTCCTCAAAGTGTGCAGCTGCATCAAGTAGAATGAAATTACAAGGATGGAGAATCAAACGTGCTCCATCATTTCATTTATGACTCTGAAAATACTCACAGTAAGAAGCTAAAATGTTGCTGGGCTTCATTAAATGTGCTAAAGTTATTGTACATGACTTGTGGGGAAATGAGCTTCTAATACTGTTGTGTTTGAAAATCCTGATTGTCAATGGAAATGTTTGATCAGTACAAAGAAATGCAAATTAACGTATTTGATGATTTTAACTTTGTTTTCTTGAATGCTTAAGAATGTAGACCTGTATTATTATTATGACTCTACCAATAATCAATAAGGACAACATTGATTATCTTCTGATACAGTGGAGACAAACTAACTGAACAGACTGGTGGTGGATGAAATGAATGATAAATATGTCAACATTTATTGATTTGATTGATGAACCAAGTTGATTTTTCCTGAAACATGTAATGTCTCATGAGTTTATCCTAGAAAATCAGTGTTTAGAAAGGGAAATTTTCTGTGTGATTTCTGTATTGTGATGGTTTATGTATTGTGAACAAAAAAATATTAAAAAGGGTTTTGGGAAAAGGACATTTTTGTGTTTAAGTGGCATATAAACAGAAAAAAAGAGGGCATTTTCCTCCAATTTTACAGTAAATCTATAATTTCAACTAAAAATGAACATTGGCTGTTATCTAAATGTGGATTTGTTGTGGAAAATTCGACATTTTCTCTTATTTAATGGTAAATCTAAAATGTAAAAACTGCAAAAATGTTAAAAACAACTAACTTTTCTGTTAGTTAATGATGTACTGATAGAGATAAGAAGTCTTGCTGAAAAAAGAAAACATTTTTGAAATTAATTTACATATCTTCTTCTTTTGTGTAAAATCTCTGAAGTAAAGTAAAAGAGAAATGCACATTTTCAAATCTCTAAGTTATTTAAAGTTTGCACATTCATTACATTCAATCTGAGTGTCACAAAGAAACATCATCAGAGACACAACAAAGATACAAATTTGTTAACAACAAATTCTACACAATTTGTTTTCTAAATATACGTACAACTGTTAAGCCACTGATATTTGTTAGAGCGTAGAGGTGTGTAAAGGAGAAGAATTTTTTGTTAAACCATTGATTCAAATCTACGAGTGGTAAGGACAGAACAAGTGAGAAATTACACAGGTCAGAACCAGAAATCAACACCGTACCAGAAACAAGGAAAAGCACAGCAGGAAAATCTAATAAATAACGGTGGAACTTCATACATTTTCTTTCATTTCTGGCTCTCTGGGACACTTGAATTGAACCAATCCTTCAAGCTTTTCGTACCAAGTGTGCTTAAAGAGAAAATGACTGCATGACAAATGTTAGGAAATTCTGAGATGTTGAAAGAAGAATCAGGAGGCAAACTCAGAGACACTCTGGAGACTCACATGGCTTATGTTGAGAATAAGGTTTAATGACATCAGGAGAAGTGATTCAGTGATGTGAGCACCGGCAGAATCAAATCTGAGGAGTCTCTCTGGCTTTGGGTGTATATGTAGTTGTGAGGCATGACATGTTTAGGTTACAACCCAAATATGGAGACACCCTTGTCTGTTCAGGAGCACCATCTGGACAATAACATAACTTTATTTCCTTACAAACAGTTGCCTTTCACTCTTATGTTGTCTCTAGCAAGCGTCTGTCTGTCTCAGGGTCATATTAGGGACAGAGAGAGCAAAAACATGATTACAGCCTCAATTTAGGAGAAACATGGGTCAAGGGTGATGTCCTGAGGCGTAATCTGGGGTGACTTGGTACCTACACTTGATTTAGGGTGACTGTAATCGGCAGACACACCGGCATTTAGGGTGTCATAAACCAGAACCACCTCAGTCAGAAGAAAGTGAATAATTTTGCCTTCACAAACAGGGGTGGATCCAGATTAATTTTAGTTGGGGGACACAGAGGTACAACAGATTTTTTTTTTTTTTTTTTTTGGGGGGGGGGGGCACCAAAAAGTTGTAAGAAAAAATGAAAGCTGCTACTGACCTCTATCTTTTACAAAGTATTTTTCAGGGTTTTTTTTGACTCTTTAACCCAGTAGGACAGCTGTATATGACCTTTTCATTCAAATTATAATGGACTTGTTTTCTTGTTTATGTGAATTCCAGCATCATCAGCTGCAGCATCTGCCTGTTATGTAAAACTGGTAAGCTCAATGACAGACTCCTGAGGGCAATTAAGTGACAAATATTGTGCAAATACAGCACTATATACAACCCTGTCGATTTCCACTCCTTAGAATGTTTACTGACAATTATCACACCTAAAATAAGTAATAATATTCTTACTTTTAGCAACTAGTTCTCAGCTGTAAAACAGAAACATCACAGGGTTCTCTATGCTAATCAGTCACAATCAAAATGACTACTACCCAATACACAGTGAACAACAACAATCTGTACCCTTGATCTGCAGTAAAAGTCTGTGCAGTAATGTAAATTTTAATAATTTTAATAATACAATAAAATACAGTAAGCAGCACTCTGTACATTTAACAATAAACCTGAGAACAATAATAAACAGTAGCAATACTCCATATTCTTAATTCATTTAATAGTGCACAGCTCAGCAAACCTCATAGTGTTCTGCATAGAAATCCCAAAAGGCTGCTCTCAATAATCTTTCACAGTGAGCAGATCTTCTTGTGTTGCTCCTCGGCAACCCTAGACAGCCGTTCATAATGTTTTTGGAGCAACACACCATACTATGACGTTTTTACAGTGAAGGTTCTACTATGGAACCAGTTTGACATGTTCAGGCGTTTTTTGTGGGAAAACTCAGAGATTTCAGGTATCAGAAGGTGATTTTTAACTTTCTTTGTTAACTTTCTGCTTCAACTTTAAACTAAATTTCCTTCACTAAGCCAGCCCTCTGGACTTCCAGTAAGCTGTGTTCCTATTGGCTGTCCAGGTGGCTGCTTGGTGTTATCAGGAACACCTGAGCAGCTCAGTGTCTTCCTGCTTTATGTCTGCAGTCAAACATTTCCTCTGCTTCTCGTCACTGAACCGGGTTTGGTTCTGTTGCTTTAGTTTGTTCTTTAGGTGTTGGCTTGCAGCTTCCAGCAGTAAAATGCTCTTTAATGTGTGTCTTGGTGTGTTTTAGGGCTTTGTACTGGATAGTTGTCTTGGTAAATGTGGTTCTTTAGCCACAGTTAGCACATGGTGCTAACATGTGCAGTGATTAGTGGATTTGGTGCACCTGAGTTGTGTCTCTATCTTGGCTGTAGTGAGTCTTTAGAGGCTTTTGGTTGTTTGTGAACCAACGTTGATTGCATGGGCGTAACGGACGTGGGGTACGCATGGGACATGTCCCCCGCACTTTCCACATCTGTCCCCTCTGTCCCCCGCACTTTTTTCAGCCGTTACAACAGCTAAACCCGTTATTAGCATCCAGTAAGGTGTTTTCCCAAGCCGTCTTTGAATGCACCATGAGCGCATGCTAACCGATGCTAACGCAGGTGTTCCACAGGAGACGTGCTGCTGTGCTGAACGTGCGTCTGGAGTAATGTTTAGCAAACCAGCCAGAGCCAGACTTGTTAGCTAAATGATGACAAGGTAAAACGTGGCAATATATCAATATGTTAAGCTAGTTAACAATAATTTAAATGTGGTTGCCTCTGTTACATTACTGCTAATTAGTTTATTCTTGGAATAAACCCAGTCCTCTTTCATTTCTGGGCAGAAGATGTGCTCACAATTGCTCTCCATGTATTTAAGTCTTTTGGTCCCAAAAGAGGAGAGTCAGGGAGGAGAAAAAAGAATAGGCTATCTATGGTATAAATTTACAACAATTTTTTACTCCTTCTCTTTCTAATTCTATCTCATAATTTTGATTTTCAGATTTTTTTAATGATTATTTCCATAACAAAGAGCAGAGTCAGGCAGGAGATGGACCAGAGGCGGCAGCCAGCAGTAATGTTGACCATGCAGGGTCTGCAGAGGTGAAAAAAATATATGTGGCTGAGAAAAAAATATGTATCTATGGGTTAAAGTGATTTTGAGGTTAAATTCTTCTGCAATTTTTACTCTTCCTAATGCTATTTCAGAATTTTTCTTACCACATTTTTTATGTTTATTGCCATAACAGAAAGAGCAGAGTCAGGGAGGAGATGGATCAGAGGCCAGCAGCAGGGACAAGGGTGTAGGGTCTTTACAGGTAAGGAGAGATTATAACTTCCTGAAAATAAGATATCTATTGCAGGGAGAAACCAGGCAGTACTGATCATTTCATGTTCAGTGTTTGACACCTTTGGCTACTCGTCCAGTAGATGTTCAAGGGACATTGTTGTCAACTCAACTAGAGTTTGGCCACTAAAACTTTAGATTTTATAGTTTAAAGTTTTATAGTTTAAAGAACTAGCCTAGTTGGTCCCCTGGCATTGTACTGTGGCTGTTAGGGATTATGTGGTTCTTTAGCCACTAAGGACGGTGCAATTAAATGTAAGAGAATGATAAATCGCTCTGAAAAATTTGTCCCCCTCACTTCTGAGATGGTGGTTATGCCCATGAGTAAAACCTTCTCTGGTCTTTTGACCTTTTAAATGCTTGTGAATCTTTAAATTTTCTGATTTTTTTTTTCCATATTTGCATCAGAAATTGACAAAGTTTGATGTTCTCTAACACTGAACTTGGCTTTTTTGCCCTGTTTCCTGGAAAAAAAAACTACAAATAGCCAAAAATGTTGATATTCTGATTTTATCGCCCCTCTGTGAGGGGTTGCTGCTCCTATCTGATGGAGATTATACAGATTTTAAAATTATAGTAGATAATACCAACAATTTAACAATTTTAGTCAAAATATCTGAACTATGTGCGCTATAAAACCTCTTTATTCAGAATGAGAATCTAACTTGTGACACTTCTGAGAGCGAAATGATGTTTAATATCTTGTTTTGTCCAAAAACATTCAGTCTACTGAGAAAAAACTGACAATACTCACTTTGATAAGCTGCTGTGTGAGAATTCAGACTGTTTTTATCAAAAATGAGTCTGGAATTATCAGAATAGTTGGTAAATAATTGAAAAGTTGAAGATGGTTGTAGCTGTACTTACACACGTGGACAAAATTGTTGGTACCCCTCAGTTAAAGAAGGAAAAACCCACAATTCTCACTGAAATCACTTGAAACTCACAAAAGTAACAATAAATAAAAATTTATTGAAAATTAAATAATCAAAAACAGCCATTACTTTTGAATTGTTGATTAACATAATTATTTAAAAAAAACAAACTAATGAAACAGGCCTGGACATAAATGATGGTACCTCTATAAAAGATTGAAAACTATTTGACCAGAGTGACATGATTAACTCAGGTGTGTCATTTAATTGACATCACAGGTGTTTCCAAACTCATAATCAGTCAGTTTGCCTATTTAAAGGGAGACAAGTAGTCACCCTGCTGTTTGGTGAAAAGGTGTGTACCACACTGAACATGGACAACAGAAAGCGAAGGAGAGAATTGTCCCAGGACATCCGAAAAAAAATTATAGACAAACATCTTAAAGGTAAAGGCTATAAGACCATCTCTAAACAGCTTGAAGTTCCTGTGACAACAGTGGCTCATATTATTCAGAAGTTCAAGACCCACGGGACAGTAGCCAACCTCCCTGGACGTGGCCGCAAGAGGAAAATTGATGACAAATTGAAGAGACGGATCGTTCAAATTGTATCCAAAGAGCCCAGAGCAACCTCCAAAGAAATTAAAGGTGAACTCCAAGGCCAAAGTACATCAGTGTCAGATTGCACCATTCGTCGTTGTTTGAGCCAAAGTGGACTTCATGGGAGACGACCAAGGAGGACACCACTGCTGAAAAAAACTCATAAAAAGCCAGACTGGAATTTGCAAAAATGCATGTTGACAAGCCACAAAGCTTCTGGGAGAATGTCCTTTGGACAGATGAGGCCAAACTGGAGCTTTTTGGTAAGGCACATCAACTCTATGTTCATAGACTCAAAAACCAAGCATACGAAGAAAAGAACACTGTCCCTACGGTGAAACATGGAGGAGGCTCAGTAATGTTTTGGGGCTGCTTTGCTGCATCTGGCACAGGGTGTCTTGAAAGTGTGCAAGGTACGATGAAATCTGAAGACTATCAAGGCATTCTGGAGAGAAATGTGCTGCCTAGTGTCAGAAAGCTTGGTCTCAGTCGCAGGTCATGGGTCTTCCAACAGGACAACGATCCAAAACACACAGCCAAAAACACCCAAGAATGGCTGAGAGAAAAGCGTTGGACTATTCTAAAGTGGCCTTCTATGAGCCCAGATCTGAATCCCATTGAACATATGTGGAAGGAGCTGAAACATGCCATTTGGAGAAGACACCCATCAAACCTGAGACAACTGGAGCTGTTTGCTCATGAGGAGTGGGCCAAAATACCTGTTGACAGCTGCAGAACGCTCATTGACAAATACAGAAATCGTTTAATTGCAGTGATTGCCTCAAAAGGTTGTGCAACAAAATATTAAGTTATGGGTACCATCATTTTTGTCCAGCCCTATTTCATTAGTTTGTTTTTTTAAATAATTATGTTAATCAACAATTCAAAAGTGATGGCTGATTTTGATTATTTAATTTTCAATAAATTTTTATTTATTGTTACTTTTGTGAGTTTCAAGTGATTTCAGTGAGAATTGTGGGTTTTTCCTTCTTTAACTGAGGGGTACCAACAATTTTGTCCACGTGTGTATGTCGTACAGTAAAACCTTCTCAGGTCTTTTGACCTTTTAAATGCTTGTGAATCTTTAAATTTTCTGATTTTTTTCCCATATTTGCATCAGAAATTGACAAAGTTTGATGTTCTCTAGCACTGAACTTGACTTTTTTGCACCGTTTCCTGGAAAAAAACTACAAATGTGAAGAGACCTCTGAAAATTGTAACTCAGATTGTGTAGAGGAACTCATCGATTTACCAAAAAACAGAATAAAAATGACGTTTTTGCTTGAAAAACAACTGAAATGATTAATCATCGTTTCAAAATTGCTTTAAAACCATTTTAAGAACCTCAATTAGCCATTTTAAATAATAATCTCTTTCCACTTTTAAAGTTGCACCTTCGTTCTTTCACCGAAAACAACGAATCTGAAGCATCGTCTTAGCCTTTTAGAAACATATTTAACCTGATATTTTGTAGAGAAAACCATCAATTAACCCAGAAAACAACATTTATATCATTGGAAGTAGGTTCTGTACTCAAATAACTCGTAACTAACACTTAGTTTGCTGTCATAATGGCAAAGAAAAGTCCCAAAATGACAGATTTTGCTCAAATCGGTTTCGTCTCCGCTTGTGTTGCTTCCAACCGACGAACCGAGCTAACCGGTCAGCTGATCACGAGACCACCGACAGCTGCGCAAGGTGTCGTGATTTCAAAGTAAGAGCCTGTACTAACGGTCTGTATAAAAAATATTTGAATAAATAATAATAAACTAGTTGATAAACAACAGACCGAATTCAGGATTCATTACAAACAAAAACATACACAAACCTAAATAATTATAATGCCTAATAAATAGTTCTATTATTAATATGCAAATGTTTATTATTTTATTTGTTTATTATTTTATTTTTATTAGTTGTAGTAGCAACTGTAGTGGTTAATAAACATAAAAATAATAGCAACAAGAAAAAGAACAATTTTTATATTATTATTATTAATGGACTACTAGTATTACTATTAATACTAATAATGAAAGAGTAATCAGAGTGTATTATTATTTGATCACATAATTGTATTTGAACATTATTAATCATTTCATTATATTTATGTTTAATATAAATATGTATAATCTTTTTATTATTGGCAAAATTTTCTATTGTGATGAATAATTCAGAGTATTTTGGTCCTATTATTGGCTGTGAATACATTTTCTGTAATATACTGTTGTTGGACAATTGAACTGGATCAACAGGAAACACTTGTAGAAGTCTCAGATGAATGTGGATCTTTTTAAATTATGGATTTACGCTTCAAAAAATGGAGACAGACTTCAAATATCTGTTATATTCACAGTGCAGCTTTATTACAGACAGTTCATGCTGAGATTCATCCATTCATCCTCTATACACCGCTTTATCCTCACCAGGGTCTCGGGGGGTGCTGGAGTCTATCCCAGCTGACTCTGGTGAAGGCAGGGGACACCCTGGACAGGTCACCAGTCTGTCACAGGGCTACATATACAGACACACAATCACACTCACATTCACACCTACGGGCAATTTAGAGTAACCAATTAACCTCAGCATATTTTTGGACTGTGGGAGGAAGCCGGAGTGCCTGGAGAAAACCCACGCATGCACAGGGAGAACATGCAAACTCCATGCAGAAAGATCCCAGGAAAGCCGGGAGGTGAACCGGGGATCTTCTTGCTGCAAGGCAAAAGTGTTAACCACTACTGCACTGTGCAGCCCTGAGATCCAGGGTAGATTAAAACACAGATTTTACTGAGTAAACTCATGAGAAATTATTATTAACTCAAAATCAAATCCTATTCATTGTATTATTAAAAAAACAGAAAAATCCTGACACAGTTTTACATTCATTTCATCCACCACCAGTCTGTTCAGTTAGTTTGACTCCATTGTATAAAAAGACAAAAAGAGACTGCGGCCTCACCAGGAGAGAGAGAGAGAGAGAGAGAGAGAGAGAGAGAGAGAGAGAGAGAGAGAGAGAGAGAGAGAGAGAGAGAGAGAGAGAGAGAGAGAGAGAGAGAGAGAGAGAGAGAGAGAGAGAGAGAGAGAGAGAGAGAGAGAGAGAGAGAGAGAGAAGACTTAAAGAGGCACGTCATGCAGAGTCTCAGTTTTCAACCCAGCAAGAAGAAAGCAACAAACAACTATCAACAAAAACAACTTCTGTCATGAATTTACAAACTAGTGTTGAATTCTAAATGAGCAGTCGGTTGGGAAAACTTAAATATTGAAGGACAGTTCACCTTAACTGATTGTTGGAGTTAACTTAGACACTGAGATTACCATAGAAACAACAGGCAGTTGTTACCTGTGTGTAAACAGGGCTTCTTTGTACAAAGATCAATCTGTGCTCATTTGTAAAAGTCTTGGTGAGATCAGTGAGGGACAAATTATTCACAAGCTGTCCCTAATTACCTGCTGTACCTAATTATGTTTAATTGTCATGCCATGTTTCAACTGTATTGAAGACACAATTTAAAATTCATGGAGAACTTCAGAGTCATGATATAAGACTGTAAAGTGGAGGAAAAGCACCAATGTGGAACAGGGAGGAACCTGCCATGACAAACCAGCTCAGGAAAGGCCTCAGATCTGAGGAAACAATGAGCTCTGCTAAAGCAGCAACAATAAAAATGGAAGAAGGATTACAAAAGGTTAGGATTCATAGTTTGGGGACTTGTAAGTTGCAGGTTGAAGGAAAAACAACTGATTGTTCATTGCAATGAGATACATTTATCACTTTCAACCCTCTTAACACCACTGTGCTTCAAAGGCTTGTTTTCTTTATTAAAAAAATCTTTAAAATACACATATTTAGAGCCAAAAACTGTAAAAAGGAAAGAATGGTTCAACTTTCAAACTGTTTGTAATAAATACCATCAGTATTGTCTGCTTTGATAGAGGAATATGATTTATATTAATAAATAAGCTTAAAATCATATTTTATTGTAGTCACTTTATTCAAATTGTGAAATGCAAAAATTCACCAAAAATTATGTGTTTTGCACTTAATGAAAGTTGTATAAAACCCAAAATTTAACTGAGACGCCATGACTGACTCAGGGCAGCTGTGAGCATCAACCATGTGACCAAAATCCAGACACTTTTTGAGTGAACCTTTCAATTCATTTTCAATCAATTTTATTAACTGTTTCACATGTTTCATCTCAAGACACTTCAGTGAGAACAGTGAAGACAAAATTAGAGAGAGAAACCAACAAATCCAAAGTTTTTTTTGGATTCCCCGTCTGAGCAAGCACTTGGCGACAGTGGGGAGGTAAAACTCCCTTTTTCAGGAAGAACCCTCCGGCAGAACCAGGCTCAGACAGGGCGGCCGTCTGCCTCGACCAGTTGGGGTGAGGGGAAAGAAGAAAGAGATCAGGACAGTCAACAGAAAACTCAAGAAAACAATAAATCCTGAAGGTTACTGAGGTCACAAATTGTGAGTCTGAAAGTGAATCCAGTCCATTAGTTCTGCTCAGTCCATCCCATCAGACACACAGCAGCAGCAGCAGAACTTCTTCTTTATCCAAGAGAAGATGCGCTGGAAGCAGTTCTTCTTCTTCTTTGCCTTGCTCTGCTCCTTCTCATTGTCCTCAGCAGCTTCATTATTGTCACTGGCCTTTGTGTCTTTATCATCATCACTGTCCTTGGTGTCTTCATGGTGGTCAGTGGCCTCAGTGTCTTTATCTTCACTGTCCTTGGTGTCTTTATGGTGGTCAGTGGCCTCAGTGTCTTTATCTTCACTGTCCTTGGTGTCTTCATGGTGGTCAGTGGCCTCAGTGTCTTTATCTTCACTGTCCTTGGTGTCCTCACACTCATTGATCTCCTGTTTGACAGGTGTCGTATTGTCTTCACTGTTCTTCCTGTCCTGGATGTTCTCAGGATAACCATCCTTTTCCTTCTCAGCCTTGATCTTTTCTCTGTTCTTCTCCTCAAAGTCTCTGTCCTCATCAGGCAAGCCTGTCAGGTGACTTCTGGTTTCAGGGTCTGCAGACTTAACCATGGTGGACATGCTGGTGGAGGGTTTAGGTTCATCACTAAAAAAAGGAAACAGACACTTTTGAGTTTACAAGCAAAACATGTAAACATGGAAATCAGCAAAAGTCCATATCAGTCTTTTGTCACCTGCTGGGCTGCTAATGTCTCACATCCTGTGTACAAAGTAAATAGAAACACACTTACCAACTGCTGGTGGGGGAGCTGCTGCTGAGGTAGCTTCTGGTGATGAAGGGATGGTTGAGGATACCACTGGGGGTGATTCTGTTCTTCTCATCCCACTGAAGCATCGCCTCCAACAGCTCAATACACTCCCTCCTCTCATCAGCTTCTGCTGGGTTGTCCGTCTCAGAGCACACCTGGTGCAGAAAACATTTGGAAAGTCCAACAGTGGTCAAATCACCTTCCACCGTCAAATGTGAATACAATAAATGAGCGTGTCTTTTCAGCAACTAGTTGCTGCTTCCAAAACTACCTACCGTTTTCATTTCATCCAGAGAAGGGAAATTGTGTCTTGCAGAGGTTATATGGAAGTTATATGCCCCAAAATACTCTCTCTGTGTCTGAAAGAAGAAAACAATGATGCTTACGAAAGTCTTCATCTTATTGAGGGAGTAAAGGTCAGAGAAAAAAAAAATCACAGTTGGACTATTGTACCTTCAGCCGCCACAAACCACTTGGCATTTTGGTGAAAAAGGATCGTGATCTCCGGCCAGCTTGGATGAGATGTTGTGGCGGCAGACCCAGCAGACAGATCATTTGTTGGAGCTGCAGACAAAACACAACGCCACGTTAGACCTGAAGCTATTCCTGTGACGGCTTCTAATGTGTTTCAGCTACAGTAATTTACTCACTATGCCGTAGGTTGAGTTTGCCATGAAAACCGGAGTATGAGCCACCATCCTGGCCATCACACAGCCTAACGACCAAACATCGATGGCCTCTGAAAACGGCAGGCCCAGGAAGATTTCTGGAGCTCTGAATGTGGAAAAAACATCAAATGAAGATGTGACGCAGTAGAGAGTAAGGAGACAGCACTGAACTAAAGATGTCTCAAAACTTATCAGCATTTCATACCTGTTTGGCGGTGTTTGGAGAAGCATTCCTGCTCTGGCTTCGGACGTGTGCATGGCCAAACCAAAATCTATGAGTTTTACCCTGAAGGGCTGCTTCACATGATCCACCATCATGATGTTATTGATCTTCACATCAGCGTGGATTATGCCGGCACTCTTTGTTGTGTTCAGAGCTACAGCCAGCTGTAAGTAACAACAGAATATTTATCAGGAGTTTGTTCAAGAAGTCTGTCATATGACAAAAGTAGAAGTTGTAGAGGTTCCTGAACCACTGATGCTGATTATAGCATCACTGTAGGAGATAAACATAAGGAGACAATAGAAGGTCACACCTGCTGAATAACTGTACGGATGTTTTCCAGTTCCATTGGCTGTGATAAACTTCGCACATATTCCCACAGGTTTATGTCCAATTTTTCCAACACCAGGAGCCGCTTATTTTCTATGAGGACATCTCCTTTGAACTCGATGATGTTGGCTTCGTCCGAGTTGTGGCGCTTGAGCTCTTTCAGGATTTCCGCCTGTGGAGACAGAATATGTTTGCTGAGCGGCAAAGTCCAAGCAGTTCTTCTCAACAACTATAAAGTACATAGCATGACCAGTAACACTACTGAGAGTCTTGTGGTGGTACTACCTCTGTTTAAAAAATGTTTTTTTGTGTAACTGTTTAGCTAAAAGAATACATTCTGCACCACTCCTTACAACGGTTATCCCACCCAAATAGTATGTTGACTTCATTCCGCTCAAAAGGCTATTTTCTGTTCAACTATATATAGTTTTAAAGGTATATTCTACCAACTATACAACTTTCTGAAAGTCAGTTAAAATCCGTGTCCTACCTCGTGGTCCAGATCGTCCATTTCGGACACCTTTATGCCCACGTGCTCTCCGGTTTCTTCTTTCATGCATTCCATCACTAATCCAAAGCCGCCTTTTCCCAGGATTCTCACAAACTTGTATCCTTTTGGGACTGGGACCCACGACGGCTTTTTGGTCCTCTTAGGGGGCGATGATGAGAGTAAACGTTCAAGGCACATTTTTATCTTGTAACAGAAGACTGAAAGGGAAGCAGACACAAAAGAGAGCCATGATCTATGGATGTCCTGTTAAACCATTGGTAATCTACCAGACTGCTGTGATCTCAGTTTTCAATCAAATTTGTTAAATCTTGAGCCAGTTGTCACAAAACAACAGCAGTGAGTGTTACACCCTGTTCTGAATTGTGCTATAAGGCATATTGGACAGTACTGTAGCAAAATTACATGGATGCTTCCTCAGAAACTCCAAAGTCTTTACTTCATTCAACAGAAGAGTGGAGTTACTGACTTCACAAAAGTTTGCTTTTCTGGATTTTGTTGAAATGTGGATGTCAGAGTTTGGTGTTAAGCTGATCTCACTAAACTACTCAAACCAATAAATAACTGAACAAAATAAGATGAAAGGCTGATTCCACTCTGAGTGTGTTCAGCAGGAATTCTACAATGTCTTTAAAAACAATCAGAAAGCGTTGTATATTTTTGAATATGTCGTGTTAAATTACAAAAACTGGCCCTGCTTTTCTCATCTGTCTGCACTTAATAACCTATAATGACATGCTCTGATTAATGTTAGTATAAACTGCTGAAATCTCAAATTTGTTTGAATATTTTCTGCTCAGCCATGTCTCATTTGCATGATTTTTTATAGCACAAAATATGGACATTTAAACCTGTATTTGTGTTTACTTTTCATTGATATCAAGTACTTTCAGAAAATTAAAAAACATAAAATGTTTAAATGACAGTATCTCAGGAACTAAAACAGATAAAAGCAGAATTTTTCACTATTATTTCTCATCTACTACAGGACAAGTAGATGAAATAATCTCTGCTTATAGTTGAATTGAAATATGAAAAACAATTGAAGCTGTTAAGGAAAGTCCCATCTCTGAGCACACATTACCCCTAAAAAATATTCGACCAATGATGTTTTCTGCCACGTGTAGCTGCATGCCAGGATAAACAAAACAAACAGAATCATTTTTTAACATTAAATGCTTGTTCACAAAAATGAAAAAGAAAATGTGACGAACTTCAGTAACTGATTGAGCAGATATGACAAGTTGTAGCACAAAAAAGAAAGATATTGCTGGATAGTGTAATCCCATTTCATTTTTCTATTCCATGTTGTAAGCTGGAGAAACAGAGTGAACTGTTACCTTATTTATTACACTTATTGAATTAATTTTCTTAGTGGAAGAGAATTTAGCTGAAGTCTTGCTCACATCAACACATCAGATTATCATTAAATACTCCAATATGAATATTTCCCAGTAGAAAAATCCTGCTATCCCAACAGATCTATGCATTTGGTCATGGTTATTCCAAGTTTGGGGCTTGAAAACCAAACTTTTTATCAACAAAAAAGTGTTTTTCTGCACTTTACAGGAGTAGTGGTTGGTTTTAATTATCCAGTTATGACCAAACCTGAACACATCACTTACCTAGCACACTGTTGAAACCTTAGTTTTTCATAAAAATATGTTCATAACTGTAACCAACTACAAGACAACAACAAAACTGAGTGTTATCTTGTTCTGACTCACATTTTTAAGTACAAATTGGACAGTATTGTTTAAAGAAAAAACAGATTTTAAAAATGACTTCTGAATGTTTGCTCTGCAGCAGAACAGTGAAGTTCCTTACCTCAAAAATGCTCGCTGATTTTGTTGAAAGGTTGATGTCGTTGAGTTAAATCTCAATGTCCTGCTACTTTCAATGTAGTCCTGTTGTCCTGCAGAAATCTGTAAGACACTGTTCAGAACTGCCTGCACACAGAGATTTAAATGCTGCAAGAACTCTAGAATGTCTGTTTAAATGTAAACAAATGCATTGAAGGAAAAGAGAAATGTTGTTATTGTTTAAACTTTTTAACTGTCATTATTACAGTCCAAGGGCTGCACAGTGGTCTAGTGGTGAGAACTATCACCTTGCAGTAAGAAGATCCCTGGTTCAAATCCCGGCCTGGGCCTGGGATCTTTCTGCATGGAGTCCGCATGTTCTCCCTGTGCATGTGTGGGTTTTCTCCGGGTATTCCGGCTTCCTCCCACAGTCCAAAAATATGCTGAGGTTAATTGATTACTCTAATTATTTTTAATTTATTTTTTTAACTGTTATATTTTATATCACTTTGTTCAAGCACTTTGGGCTGCATTTTGTGCATGAAAAGTGCTCTATAAATAAAGTGTATTATTATTAAATTGCCCGTAGGTGTGAATGTGAGTGTGATTGTGTGTCTGTATATGTAGCCCTGTGACAGACTGGTGACCTGTCCAGGGTGTCCCCTGCCTTCACCTGAGTCAGCTGGGATAGACTCCAGCACCCCCCATGACCCTAGTGAGGATAAAGTGTACAGAGAATGGATGGATGTTACAATCCAGCCTCTAGGGGTTGGCTGGATGCAACAAAAAACCAGATGTTATTGGCCAAGGTGACGGGAGTTATTGCTTAGTGGTGAATGGAACATAAAAGTGGTAACAATGAACACAAAACTGGTGAGTGTTGCTAAATCAAAGAACAGAATAAAACCAAATGAAGGCTGCCCACATCTGTGGCATTGTGCTGTGTGATAAAACTGCACCTTTCAGAGTGTCCTTTTATTGTGGGCAGTCTAAGGCACAGCTGTGCACTAATCATGGTGTCTAATCAGCATCTTGATATGGAACACCTGTGAGGTGGAATGGATTATCTCAGCAAAGGAGAAGTTCTTACTATCACAGATTTAGACAGATTTGTGAACAATATTTGAGAGAAATGGTGATATTGTGAATGTGGAAAAAGTTTTAGATGTTTGAGTTCATCTCATAAAAAATGGGAGCAAAAACAAAAGTGTTGCGTTTATATTTTTGTTGAGTGTATATGAATGTGTCTGATAGGTTTTTAGTCTGTATTTACTGTTTAATAATCATATTTTTTTAATTTTCATTTTATAATTCATCATTTATTTATTTTTGCTATGGTCCGCAAAAGTCTCCATCACAGCAAAATTAACATCCTGTCGCTTTTCTTGATTTTTCACCGGCAAAAAAATAAACATTATCTTACGATCCATCAGTGTCTCTTTTGAAAAAAAAAAAAAACAACCAGAAGTTCCGGTTCGCGGTTGTTGTTGTTGTCGCTCCTCATTGAGTCTAACTTGACTCCTCGTTTCTTGTTTCGGGTTTGTGCACGTGTTGCTCGATTCATTGAACATTCCGGAGGATTAAACGCTGCTTTTATTTTATTTTCGGACCCGTTCTCATCTCTGTGTGTAAATACGGATTCATTCATTCATTCATTCATTCATTCAGCTTTATTAAGGACACAAAGATGGTCCATAGATTTTTTTTAAAAAAACATGAGATGTGAAATATATACAGGTAAATAAAACGAGAATAAGAAATAAGACGGGGTAAAAATAAAGCTAGCACGCTTTTAAACAGCATACAGACAAAGGCGCCATTGCTGCCACATTTTTGATGTGAATCTGGCTGAACTTACCCTGGGACAAGCCAAGGATTGAACAATGCAGTTTTGATGACCCAGAAGATGACACATAAATGAAAATGTACAATGTCTCACATTAGCTGCGCAGGATCTGACATTGCAGTAGGCAAACATCTCACTAGCACTTCTGTGTCTTGGGATTTTCAGCAACAATCGTAAGGAGTCATTATATGCCACTTGTGCCACTTGCCACTTGCAAAACAAGTCTCCAGCTAACTACGAAGCTATACCAAAGCAACACATACACAAAACACGTAAGTCCAAGGCGTACGTAATCTACGTAACTCGGCCTGAGCCGGAAGATTTTTGATTGACAGGAAAAGGAGCAAACCAAACGCCTCGGTCCGAGCGCTTTGATTGGCTGATGTTTTTCAGGTCCTGCCATGTCCACAGTTATTTATTTATTTTTTTTATTCTTTTAGAAACCATACATACAAGTCCACTAAAGGTCAGTATATTCACTTTATGTGAATCAGACAAATTAAACAACAAAAACATCCTCCATAATGCCTTTAACTCTTCCTCCTCCATCTCCTCTCTGGGATGTTCTTCCTCCTCTCTTCTTTTAGGCTGGAAAAGCTGCTGATGGTTCCCTTCCTCTTCATTCTTTACTGTCTCCTACAAGATTCACACTGAATTAAATCTGTTTTTCCTTTGACAGTCTTCATTATTAACTATGATACAATCTGATGTGGACAATTTAAAGAGTTACTAAACACTTAAAGATGTTTTGTTTAGCTGTAAACTAAATGAAAAGACTGTACTATGATGAAACACATCCATGCTGGTGTTACGCATAAAAAACAGCATTAAACAAACAGAATGTAGTTTAGCTACACGTTGTCATGTAAAGTCTGAGTCACTGTGGGATTTCTCTTGACTCGGTGTGTTTTCAAAACCACAGGTTATAATTCCCAAATAATAATAATAACTTGAATAAACGACCCCCTCCATCCTTCTGTGGCTGCTCTTTACTGTTAGCTAGCTACACAAGTGAAAATTAGCAAGGCCCAGACTCACTGGAAACTGTGGCTCGTCTCTCAAACAAACACTTTATGTGAACTTAGACACTATTCGCGTTTAATCCATTGTGTACAGTTCTATTACCGTGTGGTTTAACCCAGTCTAACTGCTGTCTTCCTTCCACATTTTGTCGTCCACATGAGTGAGGTGGGCTATGAGCAGCTTCTCAGGTCACCTCCTATCTGGAGTAGAACTGTTACGGCTTCATGGTGCATTCACAAGCACCACCGCAACACCTGTATCTTCTGCCTGATGGCAGCAGTTCAAACAGATAGTGGCCCAGGTGAGTTGAGTCCTTGAAGATACTCCTTTCTTTCTTGAGGCAGCGGGAACTGTGAAATTCTTTCAAAGAGACTTTCACTCTTTCCAACCGGCCACAACCCTTCATATAGATATTTTTGAATTAGATTGTTCAGAATTGGGGTGGTAGCCGGGGAGGCAAGGAATCTTCTAGGGGTGGCAGTTACCTCACTATGCCAAACTAGTTGATCCACCCCTGTGTGTAAAGGAGAAGAGTTCCTATTATTTAACAGTAAATCTGTCTTATCTGCTCACTGGGAAACGTGAGAAGAACCAATCCCCTAAAGCTTTTAGTACTTAAGTGTGTTTTAAGAGAAAATGACTGCATGACAAAGGACTGGAAGTGTAAAAAAACAGGGAAAACTGAGCCAAGGGAGACTCCTGGTGGTGAAAGAATGACAAACCCGACAAACATAAGAGTTCCAGCAGCAGAAAGAAATAGTTTCAAATGAGTCCTTTGATTTCCTCCCTCCCTGACCAGCTTCGTTGCTCACAGGTTGGAGTTTAAAGAAAGATTGTAAAAGGAGACTGCAGCTACTTATCATGTGGATGTTCTCTACTGATGATACACTACAGGCTCTATACAGTAAAATAAACTATTATAAGTATATCAGACTGCAAAACATGGATTGATGGATTGATTGATTGATTGATTGATTGATTAATTGATTGATTTTTATTTTTCTCAAACAAGCACATACATAAAAACAAATATTATGTGTAATGGGAAAAAAATGGCACACTATGACAAAGTGCAAGTTCGAGAAGGGGCTAAAGGAAGCAAAGCTTATCAAGTTCAGCCCCCTCTTACGCCATCATATAATTTCAAGATACATAATTCATAATCCATATGATCTTAGAAGATTAAAACATTCAATTTTCATAAAAATAGAACCCTGATTAAAATAAATTATTAAAAAAAGAAAATTTAATATATATCTATATCTATATATCTATATCTATATATATATATCTATATATATATATATATATATATATATATACATATATATATATATAATATAACATTAGCTGTCCAGTTCTGTATAGCTGAACAAGAGTGTTTTTTTGTAATTACTTTTAAATTGATTTAAGTTAATGCACCTTTTTAAGTCCTCATCCAGATTATTCCACAATTTTACACCACAAAACGAGTTGCACATACTTTTCAGAGTTGAATGAATGGTCGGTTGTTTAAAAATACACTTTCCTCTTAAGTTGTATGCTCCCTCTCTAACCATGAACATCGTTTGGATGTTACTTGGTCACAACTTATTCCAGGCTTTGAACAAGTCTGACCTGTTTTATATTTGACTAGGTCCCAGAATTTTAAAATACCTGATTTTAAGAATAAAGGATTTGTATGAGCAAGGTACCCAGCATGGTGAACCATCCTTATGGCTCTCTTTTGTAAAGTGTAAATCTTATGTAAAGAGCTTTTATATGTATTTCCCCATACCTCAACACAATAGGACAGATATGGATCCATAAGTGCATAGTACAAAATCTGAAGAGACTTCTGATCTAAAACATATTTAGTTTTACCCAGAACTCCAATACTTCTGGAAACTTTGGTGCACAAATATTTAATATGAGGTTTCCAGGATAGCTTATGATCAATTAAAACACCAAGAAACTTAATTTCATAAACTCTTTCAATTTCCACATTTTCAATTTCCAAACATAGCTCATGCTTAATGTGATGATTTCCAAATATCATGAACTTGGTTTTGTTCAGATTTAATGATAATTTGTTTTCATCACACCAACACTTTAGTTTTAGCAATTCCCTTTTGACAATTAATAACAGCTGCTGCAAATCTCCCCCTGAGCAGAAAATATTTGTGTCATCTGCAAAAACCACCATTTTTTAAAATATTAGACACTTTCCAAATATCATTAATGTATAGGACAAATAGTTTAGGTCCCAAGATGGACCCCTGTGGTACACCACAGGTAATGTTCATGCGCATTGATTTATGGTTACCTAGTTGAACAAACTGCTTCCTATTACTGATATAACTTTGTAACCAGGTGAGTGCTACCCCTCTGACACCATACTGCTCCATTTTTTTTTTAGCAATATCCCATGGTCGATCGTGTCAAAAGCCTTCTTTAAATCAATGAAAACACCCACTGCATATTTTCTTTTATCAATACATCCTATTATCTCTTCCACTAGCTCCATAAGAGCCAGGGAAGTAGATCTAGATGATCTAAAACTGTACTGACTGTGATGATTGTGATGTTCTAAACTCTGGAAGGTATATATGAAGACATAAAGCAGCATAAGCTGAGGCTGTACTCTGTGAGCAGGATGTACTTTTAGGTTGAATTCATCCAATCTGGTGTCTCAAACTCTTTCAGTAGTGGCTACAGAAACATTAAGCTGATACAGAATCTCCTCTTCCTGGGTTGGACTGAAACCTGAGAACTCCTCCCTAGGTTAAATTCATCCAATCTGGTACCAAAACTCTGTACTGCCTGAGTGACTACCACCTGCTTGTACTCACCCCTGTGATCATGATAAAGAATTCTCACTGAGAAAAATCAACTGGTCTCCCAGGATCCTGACCAACTTTTACTGATGCACCATCAAGAACATCCTGAACTGCATCACAGTCTGGCTGATCATGCCATTTATACACTGCATAGATTCTCTATCTCATGTCCAGGCCGTTGTCCATACTCTTTATAATGCTCGTTCTGTTCATCCTGGATATTTACTCCATAAACACTCCCCTCCAGCAGTATTGGAACAGTGAGGCCACTTCCTTTATTTCTGCTGGAGACTGAAAACATTCGGTTTGACATCAAACCGTGAATATGAGACGAGAGATCAACATTTCAGCTTTCATTTCCAGGTATTTACATCTGGATCTGATACACAACTTAGAAGGTAGCATTATTTGTAACGGAACACCACATTTTTAGGGGAGCAAAAGTATTGGAACAGAAAAAACTTAAAATAGATTAAAGTGAATAAGACTGAATATTGAGTTGCAGTAACTTCATCAAACGTGTAACCTACTGACATCTCCAAACTTTTGCATTCTTCTTCTTTGATTCTTTTCCAGGCTTTTGTTTGGTGGGGGTTACTCCCTTCAGTCTGCCGATGCTGTGAAGCTAACCTGGTCTAGAGCAGATTCTGTTCAGAGTTTTGGACTTAAATCAGAAACTAAGCGTTTCCTGATGGGAAGATGTTTAAAACCACCTTCATTATATCCGTCAACTTTGACTGAAGAAGCAGAACCTTAAAGCTCCATTCAAGTTTGCTGCTGATCACATGGACAAAGAAAAGACCTTCTGGATGAAAGTTCTGTGGTCAGATGGAAGAAAAACTGAAGCTGAGGCCTTTAATCCCATGAAATCCAAACCTACCATCAAGCATGGTGGTGGGGGTATCATGCTCTGGGGCTTTCTAGAAGTGCTTCTGGACTGGTTTCTGACTGGATGTTCTACTGGTTCTGGACTTTCTTTGGACTGGTTTATGTTTGGTTTCAGTCTTTGTTCTCCTGGTTGTAGATGTATACCGACTTTGAGGTAGAAATGTACGCAGAATTCTACTTGTAGGGGGGTTGTAATTATTCATTGTGGATTTACTGATGATCTAGTGCCCTGGTAGTTGAGATAATGATGAGTTGTCATTTTGTCATGATTCATTGCACATGGGTTGGTCACTTTGCAAAAGTGAACCAAATACACACCAAGCAATACTCAGTGAGTATCTGCACAATTTGAGAATGGGTTTTGAATAAAGGCCCAAAAAAGGCCACCATTGTTAGTCCAGTGAACAGCATCATGCCGCGTCTATCACATGAACAACGTCTCCGGGCACTGGGTATGGTGGAGGCCGGTTTGAGCTACAGTGATGTAGCCAGGCGTATGGGCTGTTCCCAACCCACAATCAGAAGCCTGGTCCAAAGCATGAGCAGACGGATTGCTGCCTGCATCCAAGCAAATGGAGGACATACTCGGTATTGACTGTTGTGACTTTGTGTTTGGCAGGTGCCATTTTCTTTTGTCAAATTCTTTATTTTGAAATCATTAGATTTTTGTTTCTGTATGCCAATATGCTAAACAAATGCTTCATATGAAGAAAATCCAGTTTCAGGCTTCAAAATGAAAATTATGTTGAAAAATATGGTCTCAAAGTTTTTAATGACTGTCAGTGTAGTTTAAAGTTGGTTTAGGATTTATTTTACTTTGGATCAGTCCTGGATGAGGACTGGGACCATCTTGGGTGGATTTTTTTTTTTTGACCCCAAGAACACCAAACCTTCCATCAAGCATGGTGGTGGCAGTATCATGCTCTGTGGAACTGGAGCTTTACACAAAGTAAATGGAATAATGAAGAACAGGGATCACCTCCACATTCTTCAGGAAAAGCCAAAACCATCAGCAGAAGGTTGATCTTGGACACAGTTGGATGTTTCAGCAAGACAATGATCCCAAGCACACATCAGACATGGTAAAGAAATGGTTCCATCAGGCTAGATGAAGGTTCTAGACTGGTCTCCCCAAAGTCCTGACTTAAGCCCATCAAGAACCAGTGGCATGATGAAGAAACAAGTCTGAGTCAGAAGGACAACACATTTAGTTAAACCAATTCTGTTACAGAGTAGTTAAAGACACAACCAGAAGCTTGTGGACAGAAACCAAAAATAGCCAACGGACATTTGACCAAATACTAGCATTGCTGTGTATATGTTTTATTTCAATAGATTGTGTGATAATTCTAGGAGACATGTAATGAATCTATGAAAGAACCCAATACATGATTTTTTAATTTTTTTCCAAGGATTCCATCACAGAAAATTAAGACTTGTAGAATTCATTAGAAACTCAAGACTGCTGTGATCTACATTGTCTTCAAGTGTACGGAAACTTTTGTTCACAACTTTATCTGCAGGAGGCTTGGCTGTAAAAATCCACTCAAGTTTAGTTTAATGGAATGATTGCTTTTTTTTTGAAAATCTGACACTTTACTGTCAGCATTACCACAAACCCTAACTTTATATTGACCATAGATGTAAGAACAAGAGGCAAGTACCACCTTAATAAATAAACACGCCTTTCAGATTGTTAAATGTGCCCTTGGCTTTTATTAAGAACAGCATGATAAAATACCATCATATGACAAAGACCAAAGTGCTGCAGAACCTCAACAGCAATCCTGATCAAATGCCTCATTTCATTCAGTAATAAAAGAATACTACCTGCGGACAGAAACGGTAGCATGAGGAGGATACAGTAACAGTCAGAACAGGGATCATGGTCAGTTTTGGCTTAGCATTGTCTCACAGATATCCTAAATCTGAGAACGGGACTGAAAAAGGAATCCTGCAAAAATCAGTGGATTAGTTGTAAACAACCAGTGTACACATAGAAGACTGTCATTTTTAGACTTACGGAGCATGTGATTTCACTTCCAAGAAGTTAAGAAAATAAAAAGAAATTACTATGACAATCAAATGAAGACAAACCAAAATGTCCATGCTGTGTTTCTTTCTCTATTACAAGAGGCTGAATTTTGCAAATTGTAAGAAGTTGAAAAGAAACTTTGCAGCCAACGAAGGACAAACCAGAGCTCTTCAGAGGTCCCCTATGGCTTTTAAAGAGCACCTTAGAAAAATAAAACTGAATCAAAATGTGAGGTACAGAAGAAATAACCCAGCTTTGAAAGAGGTATTTAAAAGATTTTATGGATGAGCTCCCTCAAATGACTACAAATATTCCTGACATGCACTCCAGAGAGGAAAAATGATCACTATTCACAAGTTATTGTTAAATTAAGACACGCTTTAGAACATCCGACCACCTTGCATAGCCTGGCATAGTAACATCTCACCACTACCTTGAATAAAACATTAAAAGATGATATTGTGACGTGTTGAGCTTCAGCTCACTGCTTTAAAGGACAATGTTTGAGCTCAACGGACGGAAAGAAAACTGAACTCCACAGATGTTGCAGTTAGATCTCATGTAGTGAGGATAAATTAACTGGACTTTAAAATTTGAACAAAACATATACCGGGTGGTCCGTGGACGTCAGGCTAAAACCGTCAAAAAACATCCTATTAAACAACGAAACGGCTCCACAGTGGTGGTGAGCAGGGACAAAGTCACTAAAAATAAGGCTTTTATTTTAAAAATCCTGAGTTAAACAACATTGTCAGTCACACAGACACTGCATGACCTCGAACCCCGGCAACGGAGGTCGTCTCTTCGGTGAGCTTTTCTTTTTTGCATTTTCACAGCGACTCTGTGCTTGAGGCGGAAGAGTCTGGAGCAAAACTACATTCGGCAGTTTTAACTTTATTGCAAGTTTGTTGGTGGTGGTGGTAAATCAAGCTCCTCATTTCAGTTCTGAAAGTCAAGCAACTTCTTTTCCTTTATCACCCCCTGAGGTACCAGAACACCACGAAGATCTCCTCGAACTTCGACCAGGCTGATGTCAGTGTTCCTGATGTTGATCATCCAGCAGTGACTCCGCAGAAAAAACAAAAAATAAACGCTCGTCATACTCCTAAATATTTACAACCCTTCCGGCTGCAGTTTTGCTCCGTCTCCCGCTCAGCCACGCTCAGATGTTTTCGGCCTCTCAGTGGGGAACCTCCCTGATGCTATCCTGGGGTCCACCACGGGCCGTTGGGCGTCGCCGAATGCTTCGCCCGGACGAGATGAGGTCGGCGTAGCCACGAGAGTGAGAGAAGGCGTAGGCGGACCGTCGGGAACGCCGGCCTCGCTGGAAGGCTGATGGCTTCTTCTTCTCCTCTTCCTCCAGCTCCATCTCATACTTCTTCCTGTTTCTCTGGACCTGAAGGAAGATGGGAAATAAATCAGTAACATTACAGCAGCACTGTTATGTCTTTGGTTACCCCATTAGGAAGCACTACTCTGACATGCTGCCCTATCGATATTTTAGGACATTTTTACCATAATCTGCCTCCTGATATTGACAACTGTCCAGCCTAAATAACCTTTTTAAGTACTCTAAGATCTTGAAAAAAAAGGTGTTTTCACTCAGGTTTCATCCTCTTCAAATCCATGAGCAATTCCAGTCTGGTTTTAGAGCTCTCCATACTACAGAGTCTGCTTTGTTGAAGGTCCAAAACAACATCCCCTTGTTAGTGCAACATTTGAAACTGACCAAAAAAATTCTTTACAAAACACTTGGAAAGAGACGATGGATTCCAAGGAACAGTATGAAACATTTGAAATTGAAAAATGGCATCCCCCAGGATTTTATCTTTGGGTCTCTTATATTCTGTCCATGGGTTACATAATTTTGATAAACAATGCCCTTTGTTGCCATTATGCTGATGACATATGGTTTTACCTTCCAGTTGCACCTAGCGATGCTAGTTCAATCATAACCCTCTTTAGCTTTCTTGACGACATCGAACATTGGACAGTTTACTTTTAATTATAATACTAAGATCTCTCTGTAAATGAATAGTACTGTAGGTTCTTAACTTCAATATTTAAATTTGTAGGGTAAATTCATAACACCAGTCACACTTCTCTGCTGGAAAGCCATTAAATGTTGTACAAATGTTCTCATGCTGCTCCTGGGTTACATCACTTTCAAAACCATATCTGATCTCCAATATGCTGATGACAAACAATTCTACTTTCCAGTTACACCGAACAACGACAGTTCAATGAATAACCTCTTTAGTGGACTTGATCACATCAAATGCCTAACAGGTTTGTAGAGTACCAACCATAACACTTAGATCTCTCTGTAAATGAATAGCGCTGTAGGGTCTTAACCTCAACATTTAAACTTGCTGGGTAAATTCATAACGTCTTATTCCTCTTCTGGAAAGCCCTTAAATGTTCTACAAATGTTCTCGGGCTGCCCCCAAGGTACATCATTTTCAAAATCTTTTATATCTTATTTTCAATATGCTGATGACACACAATTCTACCTTCCAGCTGCACCCAACAATGCTAATTCAATGAATAACCTCTTTAGCTGACTTGACAACATCAAATGCCAGACATTTTTGTAGAGTTTCTTACAAGCATCTTATTTCACCAAGAAAAACTCTTTCATCAACATTTTCCTGAGAGAATCCAGGCTGAATAAACTCCCAGAGATCTCACCTTGTCTCCTACAGAGGGCCAGATGGTTTTATGGAGAAACTGGATGCAGATGACCGGCAGGAGGCTGATGCCCACCGTCAGGATGATGGTTAACCACAGGTAGGGCTGACGCAGAGCGTTTGATGCTGCACCTGCAAACACAGAATATACATGTTAATAGAACAGAGAAGATGTGGGGTTCTGCTGCATTTCTGCACCCAAAAACCCTTTCAGTATTTGGATATGAAGCTCCCTTGTTGGGATTACCAGTATACACACACAGGGCATATGTCCATATTTTGGATTTTTTTAAGTAAGGTCATCTTTTATGGGTCAGATTTATCTTAGATTATATATATTTAAAAAATGGACATAGCCACTGTGACATCACCCATTAGCTTGTGAAAGACTGTTTTGAAACTTTGAGTCTGGAATTTGGCCATCGCCATCTTATTCTTTTGAAACTAGATGTTGGCAAGCAAGACTGACCGTGACCCATCAACTACAAGAATGATCATCCTTCAACACACTCCGTTTTATCGTCTATTTCACCCTAAAGGGGACCATAATTTAAAAAATGGCAAATAATGTATGCAAAAAGCCTTGAAACAAGCAACTGAGACAACAAACTTGTTAGGAAAATGTTTACAGACACAAAAAAAAACCAAAAAACGTTTTTTTCCCCCCATTGACTACAATGCAGTCCAGGGTACTGAAACCAGAGGAGACACCCTCTGCTGGCTGTTCCTCTTTCATCATCCCAAATTATCTTCCGACAGGCAAACGCTGTATGAGGAAGATATGCCAGGACTCTCTGCTATGGTCAGAGGTAGATATTGACTATTCTGATGTGACTAAGCAGCCGAGTTGTCTCCATATGACCTTCTCCCAACTACAGGGTGACCCAAAACTTTGGAAACAAATGAAAAGTCTATAATCCAAATAATATATGTTGTTTCAATAAATCAGTACCACAGATATATTCAGAGTATCAGATTAGTGTAAAACAAACATATTTAGACATGTGCATGTTTCTTATACAAACACGTGAACGTTTCCACCACCTGGTTACACTGGTATCTTCTGGAATGTATCTTCATTTATGCTTATGAAGGTTCCTCAAACTGGCCAGTAAATGTTGCCTCATAGTACTTTTGGATGTTTAAAAAAAACAAACAAAAAAAAAAACTGTCAGATACTTTACCATCAAGAGTTTTGAAATGTGACACTGATGGCCTGCATTTTGAAGTTCTGCTCCAGCATACCTGGACCTTATGGTTCTATTCATTTTCTTTGGAGTTATTGCACTCGACAAATACTATGCTTTTAAGTTCTTTTATTATGCTATAACAAAAATGGGTAAAATAAGAGTGAATTCATGCACCCCCAACTGAAATAGACACTGCAGTTAAACTTTGTTTCCAAACTTTTGGGTCACCCTGTACATTGTTTGCATGTATTGCTGCTCTGTCAGTGTCACTTCACAACCTAAGTCATTTGAGTCTGTAGTGTGTCTCTGTGTCTGCCTCGACATCGCTAAACTGCCACAACGGCTGTTAGAAACAATGCAGGGTTAAGGTAGTTGTCAGTTAGCTTCACGTTTTGGAGACTCAGCTTTTATGTACAGTCTGTAAATTTGTCTCGAGGGGCTGCACAATCTTAGAGCTTTGATTTTGGGTAATGAAAAGTTGTCAAAAATATTAAAATCATCTTTCTCAGGGAAAAAGGCAAGAGACTAAGCAAAAAGGTTCACAAAAAATGGAGTTCCTTCCAGGATAGGTGTACATAGATCAAGATATATCTCAATATTCTAAACTCTGACTTTACTGCTGCGGCTGAAGTCTTCCATATACAAACAGCCACTGAAGCTCAAGGATTCTGTAGTTTCTTTGGCATATCAAAGGTCAAAACTACAAAAATTCAGTTTGTGAGGAAGTAAGTTTCTGTAGCATTGAAGTTTCAACAAGACAAAACTTGCATAAAGGTACTTGTAAAACTAGAAGCCCTGGCACCTGTTTACAATGACTGTAATCAAAATGTTATATTGACACCAGATCACAAAATGTCTTGTACAGAGATTTATCACAAACATTTATAGGTAGTTCCATAGCTTTATCGTCTTCCCTCTCACCATTCCGGGTGTAATTTCTGTCCCCTTTTTCAGAAATAAAGCATTAAAAACAACCACCAAACAGCAGACAAAGTTAATGACCAGCAACTCAACTCAAAAAAAATGATGAAAGTGTTGTTTACAGCCCGTTTCTGTTGCCCTTAAAAGATGTTAATTATTGCAGCTTGAAGAGTCCAACCTGCAGGTGCTTTTAAGCAGAAACTATAAAGTCAGACAAGCAGAATGAGTGTATTGCAAGGTGTTGGATGGTTGCAGACTGACCAGTGAAGGTGAAAACAGAGGGGAAGATGACGTGGATTCCAGCGCTGTGGATGTCAAACATGATGCCAAAGTAGATGGCTATGCTGCCCAAAACTGCAAAACAGTTGACGAAGGTCCAGTAGGAGGTATCCAGAGAGATCTGACAAACAAGATGCAAAGATAGAAGTAGGTCATTCACATAAAATAAAGTCATTACACCCTTGAGGAGCCTGGTTGGAGAAACGATATTACGCCACACCTTGACAGCATCACGTACGCATCATTTGGCTTCCTGCTTCATGAATCTGTCACTGACCTGCAGGTTGACAGTGAAGATCAAGGAGGAGGCGGTTACGACGGCGAAGGACTGGTAGTCAGAGGGAGCTTCACCATCCTGCCCCATCGTCTGCAGGAACGCTCCGTAGGGGATGAAGAAGATGATGAGCGAGACGAAGATGCCGTGGAACAGGCTGATGAAGAAGTTCTTGTAGTTGAAGAGCGTCCCCTGCTGGCCGGGCAGGTAGAGTTTGGGGAATTTCAGGCTCAGTCTGTCGTTAACGTCCTGCAGAGGGACGAGGAGCAGGAAGTGGAAAACAGAGTTCTGGATTAGTTTGGCAAAGTGGATTAGAACAGAACTAGAACTTAGTTCTCAGAGTTGATTAGTTTTTCCATTTAATCCCAGAGCCGACCAGCACTTTCTCTGGTTCATTAAAAGTGCCACCAAAAACAAAGTGAATCCTGAACCAGTACGTACTGTACATCACAAACCAGTTCATATTCCCTCTCAGAAATGCTGCTCTTTCTTCCAATGAGCTACCATCAACCTGCCTCATGTTTATATAGTGTCGCTATCTTTGTATTCCTTGTTTAATTACTATATTTGCACCAAAATTTTAGGTTCAAATTGTAGTTAGACACTCCTTCTGCAACCTGTAGTCCCTATTTAAATGCATAAGTGTTTTATTTTGTGCAAGTACAGTGAGAACAAAGAAAAGACCAAAGTTAAATTTCTTGTATGTGTTCGGCCAATAAAGTTGATTCTGATTCTTCTCTAGCTACTAATTGTACTTTTCCATTGACTTTGAGTGAAAAGACCCGTCACTCTTTGACTGTTATCTCAGAAAGAGTTATTTAAATCTGTAAGCCAACTGTGCTGCTTGTATTTAGGTCTGAAATCTTATAAACTCATGTCATAAGTCTTCACAATGGTACCGATTACCTGGCTGTGAATTTAATGAGAATATGTCAAGTGGAATGTTGATATTTTGACAGTTATGCAGAATACGGTCTTCTTTGCATCTCTGCGAAAGCCCAGTTTTTACCTGGTCAAGAAGTCCAACGAGTAGAACGGGTAAGCTGCTGTAACACAGATTGTAAAGAGTGATGAACCAGTCTTCATAAGCAACCTGCAGAGAGAAAAACAACATTTCAGAGCCTCAACGAACAAATACCAGGAGCTGAGGTGTCATGATAAATCAGTATTGATAATAACTCATTAAAGTTCACTTTAGTGTAAACTGGCAACTTCTGGAAAGGGGTAGAACCTCTCCATCCTCTGTGGATCAGACGGTGCTTAGAAGAACCAGCTTACGTCTGAAACCTTCAAATTATTATAACGGTTTCTGCTCGACCATCTCTGATTTGCATGAAAATTTGAGGACATAAAATATGAATATTTAAAGATATTTTCTAAACTTTAGCTTGAGATATCAAATACTTTACAAGAAAAAAAAACTGTAAAAACTGCAATCGACCCACTGTCATCTGCTTCGTTCATGCATTTGTTTGAACAACATCTGAGAAGCTATTAAACATAAAAGCCTGAAATTTTCTGATATTTCTCATCATAATCATCTGCAATATTGTTCTCTTCAAGTAGAAGCTTGGATTATGCCATCTAGCAATATTTTTGTGTTTAATGGTACATGCTTGTCAATGAAAACAACTTTATTTCCATTATTGTGACCAAGTACTTCACATTCAAGCATTCTTAGTTTTGTATTATTATGACCTACAGCTACATGTGGTTCACAAAATATCACTAGTTCGTTTCTGCTTTATCCACTTTTTTGTTAGCTTGGGCTTAAAGATGGAACTTTTCATGACAGCCTCATTTTTTTGGTCATATTTCAGCTCAACCATAGTCAGAGATTATCTGATCTACTTGTCTAATATTACAGATTCTGAATCAATCACATGATGAGAAATAACAGTGAAAATTTCAAGTTTTTATTTTTAATAGTTCCTCAGATGATGTTGAAACAGACTCAAAGATAAGTATGTGAAAACCTGCTGAAAGTGAGCCAACAGACAATAAAAAACACATCAAATTTCACAGATACCATTTAGAATGTTTATAGTTTGTAATGCATAAATAAAAAGGTGAGATGATTTGAGATAGAAAAGATCAGAACCTTTTAGAATCACCAATGTGGAGGTTCTGAAAACAAACTTGATCTTTTGGATCACAAGAATTACTTTTCGAATTATTTACTTCAATATTTCAAACTTTTTGTAGTACTACTTTGTTTAATAAGAACTATTGACACTAACATTACATAAAATACACCAGAAAGTAAAACAAAGTATAATATGCCTCCTTTAATAAATTAATTCTAATAAACTTTCCTCTAGCTAACCCTAACCCAAAATTTAAAGTCATGCATAGAAACATTTTCCCTAAAATTTACTCAGATTAAGTCTTGAATTCTCGACTAAAATGGCGAATCGCATTACCTGTGAGGAGTATCCGCTGAAGAAGGAGTACCAGAAGTGGACCAGAGTGAAGGCGAAGTTCTTGAAGAAGAAGTAACGCAGGAACTTGCACATCCGGATGTAGGACCAGCGTCCGTGAACCAGCAGGAGGCGCTGCAGGTAACGGAACTGGGCGAAGGCGTAGTCGCTGGACATGACGGCCTGCATCCCCTCCTGACCGCTGATACCGACACCGATGTCTGCAGCTGGAGGGACCGGAGACGGAGAGAGGAATTATTAGCGATGTGAGATAAATAGAAAAATAAAGTGTCCGTTAGCACGAGACGAGTGAATCTGTCCTTACTCTTGATCATGTTGACGTCGTTGGCTCCGTCGCCGATGGACAGCGTCACGGCCTTCTTGTACTTCTTCACCAGACTCACCACGTTGGCCTTTTGTTTCGGTGTCACGCGACAGCAGATGACCGCCTCGCACTCACAAGCCATGTCCACAAAGTCGATCTATGGGAGGGAATTCATTTCACTACGTCTGCCATCAAGAGGCCAGTTGGTGTTGCATCATCCATTAAACATGTAGATTCCTCCTCAGATTTAACCGTATTATCTCTCCTGACCATTAGATAAAGTCAGTTTACATTACAAAGGTTTGCCGGGATGATTGTAAATCATTTTACTGGTGGAATTAAATCAGAATAAGTGGTTTTGAGCTAAGATTCTATAATAATCTGACAGTACAAAATTAACATCTGTTATTTTATATCGGAATATACAAACTATAGTAGAGTTATGTGAAGGGGTATCCATTAGTTTGAACAAAAATGATAAGGCAAACTTTCAATATGTGAATTTTCAGGACTTTTGAGGGAAGACGTCTCCATAAGCATCAATGATTTTCAAAACTTTAGCCTTGCTAATGTTAGATGTGTGGTAGAGTATGTACTCTGCCATCTAACACACTAACATAAAAGCTAGCAAGCAGTAAAAATGTGTTATCTGCATAAAAGACTAATTGGTTGACTTCATGCTTAGCTAGTAATGTGTGCTAATATTAGCTTGCTGTAACTAGCCAGGCTGAATTCTTTGCTAATATTGACTAAAGATCTTGGCTGATTTGATGTTATTTTTACGTTGGAAATTTAAATATTAATGAAAATAAATTACATTTTTGTCCTGCAGGCTCCTCAATTTAAAAATTCATTGCCAAGAAAAATTCAAAAGTGATTTCTGTACCTATAATCTAACATTTATGTTACAGTTAAAGTTAGAACAATCCTAAAATTTGAGAATATAGTTAATCATATGGACACGTTTTCATTGATTAAAATGACTTCTGATGTTGGTTTACCTCTTATTCAAGACCTCACAGGTAGGTTTATGATAAAGCTGTGGTCTTGTGTGATTTATTGACCCTCTAAATTCTTGAGTCTCTAACACACTGATGTTCTTTTCACCTGTCTCATTTCTTTTTCCAAGTCGTTCATCGGTTGTCCGTCCTGAGGGCTGCTGGGAGGAGATCGCCTTCCCAGACGACGGAGACGCAGACGGCGGCGTTTCTTCTTCTTTTCGTACAAAATCTCGTTCTGAGAAAAAAAATCAACAGAATTAATCAGCATTTAAATAACAGAGCAGACAAAGTGCTTCTGGACAAGGTAAACAAATTCAAAAAGAACTTCTTCCAACTTCTTCAAGCTTTGCTCTTTATGTTTAAACTGGTTGCTTTCCTGTCGGTCATGAATGAGTCTCACCAGCCATCCTCCGGTGATGATCAGAGCGTTTTTGCCCGGTTGGGTGAAGAAAGGTTCTGCGGGTTTCTTTTTGCGTTGATGGACAGTTTGAGGTTCGTTCCTCCTGTTGGCCTGACGACTGCTCAGCTTCTCACTGCAGACACACAAAGCAACAAACATCTTGTCTTGCATCCCTGTTTGTTGCTCAAAGAAAGATGTTGAGGTACAACAAGGGACACAGGACTTAATATCAGGCATCCTGGTTGATGCCAACTTGGTTTGACAAATTTAAACTGCTGAAGATCAAAGAAACCACCAAAGTGGTTTCCTAACCCTTTGATGCGCAGTGTATGTCAGCAGATACCCATTTTCAGTTGGATTTGGGTCACTTTTGACTCATGTTGTGCATCACAGTAAAACTCAAGATGGAGAGTTAAAAATGAGGATAAAAATAGATCTAGTGATGCTACAAACTTTGTACAACTCCAACTGGAGACCTTCAAAACCTGATACAGCTGTTCCACATCTGCAGTAGTGACCCTTAAAATCAGGAAATACACTTCGATGCTTTGACCCCACAACCTGAAGGCCTGTTATCTTTTATAGAATAAAATTGCCAAAACCCCAAAGCCAGAAACTGTAAGAACCATAAAATTGTCGGATTTTTCGACTGCTCCATTGGGAAAATTGGCCAAATCTGAACTCCATATGTCTCATTTTAAAATATATTATATGGAAGTACGAGCTAAGTGTCCTGTTGCATTTTATACAGATAGGAATCTGTGGAAAGTGGTGGTGGAGTACAGTGGTGTGTTTAGCATTTTGGATAATCTCTCATTGGCAGTGTAGCAATGAAGAATATAAATAAAGGTTCTTCTATGTTTATTCTCAAGCTTATTTAATCTATAAGTCTGCTCAGTGCTTCTGATGAGTGGTTCCATCCAAAAAAAAAATCTAACTTTTACAATTTCTGCCTGTCAGTCTCAGAAACAAAAGTATTGTCTGTTATATTCATAGAACCAGTTTAAAACTTCAAAACTGTTTGACTTGGATGAGACCATCTAATATTGTAGATTTTGTGGTAGAACTTGTCAAACCTGCTCAATTAGTTATCAAAGTTAAACGAAAACTACTTTTTTCCATGTTCCTGACCAAGTATTTTGCATATTAAAGTACTCTGTATGTTAAATTTTGTATTATTGTGATATCCAGCAACATGTGGTCCAGAAAATATCACCAGTTCATTTCTGGAGTATCAGTTTTTGTTGTTTGTGTGAGCTGAACAACTTTTTTTGGGACTTTTTAGGACAGCTTCATTTTTTTTCCATATTTCAACTCTCCCACAATTCGAGATTATTTGATCTACTTGTCCAATATTACAGATTCTGAATCAATGGCGTGATGAGAAATAACAGTAAAAAAATTCAGGTTTTTATCTTTAATAGTTCCTTTGATATCGTAGCCCAAACAGCCTCATCACAAACTGTTGAACCATTAGGACTTGTAGGGTACGTACACTCTGTCCAGGGCAGCGTTGCGTTGACAGTAGCTCTTTAAAAGCTTCTTAAAACACACCAAAAACCACTTAAAACACACTTTTTATACCTCAAACAGAAGGTTTGAGATCTAATATTCCCTTAAAGAAAGTCTCAGTAAGAACCAAATCTGAGGAAGAACCAGAGGCAGAAAGTGAACAGGTAGATTCAGAACTTCATCCATATTTGATGCATTCAGTCAAAGGTAATTAAGCTCAGTGTGTGATGATGATAATATGATGGGAAATAATAAAAAATGAAGTTTTTATCTATAATAGTTCCTCAGATATTGTTGTTCAAACAGCCTCAACTTTCAAACCTGCTGAAAGAGGGTTGACAGGAAATTTTTGATCTCGGAAAGCTTTTAATCGATGTAAAATTTCAGATACCATTTTAAATATCCACATTTCATGATGAAACAGTTTGAAGGCATGGTTGAGCCTGAAGATTTGAGGTGAAATAAACCCGCATGTTGGACGAAGTGGCGTGTAATTCGACCTACTTGACGTCTTCTCCGTAGTGAATCTGCATGTCGTCCGTCAGAAGGGAACAGGAATATCCGATGTTCTCTGCCGTTTCTGGGGAGAAACAACAAATAAATCAAGAAGAAACGAACACGACAACTTCTCCTAACCCTGTTATCAGGATTCAGTCCAGTTCTATGCATTAGAAGTGACACTACCTTTCTTATCTCCAGTCAGGACCCAGATCTTGATGTCGGCCTTGGCCAGCTTGGCGATGGTCTCCGGCACTCCGTCCTGCAGTTTGTCCTCGATGGCGGTCGCTCCGATCAGCTAAATACAGAAACGCCGATGGTTAGACGTGACAGATGCTCGATGTTTTCCATTTTACAGATATTTACTTGAAAGTTTGAGGTCTTTGAAGCTGTTAAGAAAGAACGTGTCCTTCAAAAGCTCCAAACACCATTTTTTCAGTGAAGATATCCAATAAATAGATGGTGTATGTGGGTGTGTGTATGTTGGTATGTTTGTGTGTGTGGGTCTGTATGTCTGTTCGTATGTCTACGTATGTGTGTGAATGTATATGTGATTGTGTATATTTGTGGGGGGTGGGAGGTTTCGGGTTTTTTATAGTGTTATTTTTGTTTTTATCCTCTGTGAGGCACTTTGTGTTGCTATACTGTATGAAAAGTGCCATATAAATAAAGTTGATTTGATTTGATAAATTCAAATATTTCATCCAACAAAAACACATTTTCCAATAATCTCAACTTACACCGCATCATAACCTGTTAAAATATCAGACTAAACTAACACTTTAGGACCTTAGTTTCATTTGTAGATCAGTTAGGTTATTCTCCATAATTACAAATTCCATATGTAGTTTGGTAAATTAGAATTATTTATCATCTTTGTAGGGTTTTAATCCCTCTAATTATGAATTATTCACCACTGTTGGATCTGAACATCAGTATTTACACTTGTTGGGTTCATTCATGAGGTAAATTATGTTTATTTTCATACTCAGCTGTTGTTTTAAATGTTCTTTAAAAGAAACAGCAGCTCAGTTTCCTGTCCACTCACCATCAGGTTGTTCTCGATCTGTTCGTACACTTGGTCCAGGGCGGCGTCTCGGTTCGTCAACGTTAGCTGGGCGTCTTTGTGCTTCCTGGACCAGGCTTCGTACTCCTCGGCGCTGATGTCTTTGTAGCACAAACACAGCGTCCTCAAGGTCTCGTTGGCGAAGACCTGAAAAAACACCGACCGTGAGGAAACAAAGCCCGATTCTGTGGAACAGTCTGAAGCGGTGGAAACAGACGGAGTCTACTCACGTCCAGAGCTGTCTGGGTGGTCTCCTTGTGTCTGGAGTTGGCCGCCAGTCGCTCATAGATGACGGTGTCGGCTCCTTTACAGTACAGACGAATACGACCATCAGGAAACTTCACTGGAAGACCAAAGAAAGACAGAAATGGAGGCGCATAGTCACGGTTTTACAGTAAAAATTTTCAAAGTTAAATCCAAATCCTGCGGTAAACAAATCAGCATTCACCTGAACAGCAGTTTTGTGTCTCATTTTTGTCGCTTTGTGTCTTGGTTTTGTCACTTTGTTTCATGTTTTTGTCATTTTGTGTCTCGAATTTGTTGTTCTATGTCTCGTTTTTGTCATTTTGTCTCATTTGTCATTTTGTCTTGAATTTGTTTTGTGTCTCGTTTGTCATTTTGTGTCTTTATTTTGTTATTTTATGTCTCGTTTTTGTCATATTGTGTCTTGTTTTTGTCGTTTTGGGTCTTGGTTTTGTCATTTTGTGTCCCGTTTTTGTTGTTTTGTACTTTGTTTTTGTAATTTTCTGTTTCGGTTTTGTCATGTTTTTCCAGAATCGGCATGCAACCCAAAAACAAGCAGACTTGTATGTCACTTGAGAATCTACGCTGACAGTGAAATTAGACATTTAACAACATAAAAAGCCAGATTACATGATTAAATCCTGGGATAGTTCTAGTCTATCAATCATGCTTGAGTTGCATTAATGTGTTAAGTGTGTATTTATGCTGTATTTTCAATTTCTGGTCTTTTTTTGACCCTTCAGATTGCTGCATGCCTCAGCCTTAAGAGCATTCCTTCATCATTTTCAGCTGTATTCTCTTAACTTTTTATACTTTAGGACCATAAAATACTCCAAGATTTAGCATTTTACTTTGTTGTTTGCTTCCAAGTTTCTAAAAACGGTATGGACTGCGAGTTTTCTGCAGTTTAACTTTGACCTTTTGAAGTGTGATTGCGTGTTTGTGTTCATACAGATGATGGACATGCGCTTGCGGTCCGAGTTGAAGTCGAGCAGCGCCAGCATCTCGTAGGTGGTCTCCTGGTCCATCTCCCTGATGGTGATGGTGTCCTGAGTACGAGACAGAAACACGAAGCCGAAGTTCCTGGCAGCCGTCACCAAGGCACCTTCATCTGGAGACGCCGCCTGATAAATCAGTTCACCTGACAGGAACAAACCAAAGCACACCTGTCAACACCTGCAGCTTCATTCTTCACAGTGACGATTTTAAAGCATCGTGTTTTTTGATCCCAATTTTTTGTCATCAGATCATCAGAACAGAAAGTCCAGTAGAAAACCACAAATTCATACATTTTGGGAACCTAAACCATCAATTCTGAATCAATGACATGATGAGAAATAACAGTGAGAATTCCAGGTTTTTATCTTTAATAGTTTGAGATATTGTTGTTCAAAAAGCCTCATTACGGGTGTCAAAGTAGCCAGTAGAACATGTAGGGTATGTATACTCTGTCCAATGCAGTGACAGTAGATTGAAATATCCAACATTTCTGATTTTAAAATAGCTTCTAGCAAATCAGAGATGGTTGAGCAGAAGAAAACTGAAGCTCTGAGATAGAATAACTTTTGTATTTATGGTTTCATTGCACAGATCTGTTGCTTAATCTTTGTTGGAACCTCAACTCCAGTTTTACCGTCTTTGTTCTCGACCATGACTGTGTGGCAGAGCGACAGCAGCTTGAAGAACTCCATAGCGTCTCTGTCCTTCTTGGATCGGACGTGAGCCACCAGGTAGTTATCCATGAACTGGAACTTCTTGTCAGCGTAGCGGTTCCAGTTCCAGTCCACCGGCTGACGGGGAACATAGAAAGCCTCGTTTAGCCATTCCTCTGAGCACATTAGCCCATATTTTTACCACAAAGATGAGTTTTTATAATAAAGTTGGACTGGTTCTTGATACTATTGGCTTGTTTCGCTGGTAAAGCTGATTTTTTTTACCCTTCCTCGGTCCAGTGACACTCCTTCAGCAGTGGTTGGGTCACCTGAGGGGAATAAAAAACAAAAACCAGTGAGGAGAAACCTGCAGAAACAATACAAGGTGCAGCAACACGCACACCTATAAAAACAAATAGAAGACACATAGACGGTGATAGGAATGCACCTGAATATTTTTACCATTTTATTTCCTTATCTACGCTACTTTATGGTTCATTTTAATGATTTTGTGTCTGGCTCTTTGTGCTGCGTCTTTTATAAATGTTGTTTGTTCGGCACTTATCTTCATTCTAGAGGTCTGAGGTTTGCCAAATGGAAGATTAAAAGTTTTGTGTTTGTCTTTTTTTTTGTTTTTTTACAAATACATGATGTAATACAAATCGAACTGATCTTTGCTGTCGTTGCTACAAACGGCCAGCAGGTGTCGCTCTTTTGTCATCAACTGAGTTCACAGAGAACCAGTTTAAGCCCTCTAAAACCACACAGATCACAGTTTAAAAGAATTTACTGATATTTTAATATCGTTTCATCTCAAAAACATTAGATTTTTAGAACTATTTCTGCTCGAACATCTCTCATTTGCCTGACATCTCTACAGCATAAAATGCAGATATTTATAAAGATATTTGTGAAGTTTTAGCTTCATATACCATATATTTTCCTAAAGACGATTGTTTAAAGGATAGCCTGTCAATCTACTTTTAAAATCCTGAAACTTTTATGGTACAACTTGTCAAGTTCATCGAAAAAAAAACCCTTTTTCCATTTCTGTCACCAAGTATTTTATATTAAAGTATTCTACATGTTTAGTTTTGTGTTACTGTCACATGCAGCTGCATGTGGTTCAGAAAATATCACAAGTTCATGTCAGTATGATCAGTTATTTTTTTTAATTTGAGCTCATAGATGCGACTTTTAATGGCGGCTTCATATTTTTTTCATATTTCAATTTACCCATAATCAGAGATTCTTTGATCTATTTGTCCAGTATTACAGATTCTGAATCAATGACATGATGAGAAATAACAGAAAATTTCAGGTTTTATCTTTAATAGTTCCTCAGATGTTGAAGTAACCAGCAGACTCTGTAGGGTACGTATACTGGTGGTGGAGATTGTTCTGTTTAAAAAGATCTAAAAACACACACACAAAAAACATAAAACACAATTGTTTTACCTCAAATGGAATGTTTAAGATCGAATGTTTTCCCAAAGAAAGTTTAACAGTTCCTCAGATGTTGTTGTTCAAACAGACTCAGATTTCAATGTGAGGAAAAACCTGATGGAAGTGGGTCGACAACCGTATCTTGGAAAGCATTTGAAGAATGAATCTAAAATTTCACAGGTACCATTTTAAATATTCATAATTTATTATCAAACAGTTTCAAGTAAATCAGAGATGGTCGAGCAGAAGATCCCTGATTGTTAGAGATGGAAAAACCACTTATTTTAATAAGTACTTTCCAGGCATGTGCAGCAATTTGAGCTCAAATCATCATTTCATTCATTAAGTAAATACTCCAAGCACTGGATGGTTCTGCCTCCCGAAATGTGTGAGTTTATGTTTTCTACTCAACATTTAGATATTTTTGGACTGCTGGTGAGACAAAATGAGACATCTGATGGCAGTAAGTTGGTTTCTGAAGTGACTAAATGATGAATTCATTAAAATAATCATTAGCTGTAGCTCTATTAATGATAATTACAACAATTTCACAGTTGAAAAAGCTACTTTATTAATCAGTCGGTGGACAGATAGGTCCTGTTAGACACATTTCAAGCAGAAAATGCCGCATGTTGTCATGCTCCAGCTCCTAATACAGCAGGATTTGCAGTTTTGTTTTGTCATATCCAACATTTAACATCATTAAGTTTGGTTTTTGGAAAGGGTCCGGTAAAACATTTGGTCTAGAATGTTGATTTTTTTACATTTCATAGTCCAAACTATTAATCAGTCAGTGGAGGAAATACTCACCTGACTGATCAAGAATGGAAATAATTCTTAGCTGCAGTTAAAATACAAAAAAATCTGAGAATTTCTCTAAGAAATCATTAAACAGAACCTGGATGAGCATCACAAACTGGATGGATGGATTAACCCATTAAATATAACTAATTAATTTTAAAAAGGCAGTTTTATCTAAATTCACATCATTTTCTAACTGTGTTACCACCAACAACAGGCTACAAACCCATCTAGACTTTTGTAAATGACTTAAGACCGGTTAAGAACTTTTTGGAAGAACTTCTTACATCCTTAAGACTTGCAGTGTCAGTCTTTACCTCTCTTGGTTTTATTTTACCAACACTGCCAGACCTCTTCTGGTGTTTTTTAACTTCTGTACTTTGGTTTTAATCTGGTGTTTGAGGATAATAAAGTCTGTTGGTACCGTAGCTTCGCCCAGAGATGGTGCACTTCTTAAACGCCATGATGTTCTGTGTCAGAGTTCCCGTCTTGTCGGAGAAGATGTACTCGATCTGACCGAGCTGCTCATTCAAGGTGGTGGTTCGAGCCTGTTTAATGGAGAAATGTACACGTTAGAAGGACAGAAAGCACCGGATATAAGCTGCTGGTGTAAATCCTGCTTTTTGATGCTGCACCCGGGAGCTCTGCAGTTAAAACGGAGGTCAAACATCCCAATTTGTGGTCCAGTTTAGCCCAAAACTTTAAAGATAGTTTGTCAATATTAAGAAAAAAAGGTCTTTATCTGTAAAATGTTACACCTTCTGAAAGAAAACCGATGCATTCTAACATTAATATTCATAGAATCAGAAGAAGAGGCAAACGAAGAATTGGAAGAAGATGAAAAAGAATAAGAAAAGAAGAAGAAGATAAATTGTAAGAAGATGCAGAAGCAGCATGGAAAGAAGAAGAATGAGGAGAAGAATTGGAAGAAGAAGAAGAGGACAAAGATGAAGAAGCAGTATGGAGAGAAGAATGAGGAGGAGAAGAAGAATTTGAAGAAGAAATATGAACAGAAGAAGCAGAACAAGAAGAATTGGAAGGACAAGAACAAGAAGAGGAGGCAGAGGAAGACGAAGACGAAGCATGAAAAGAAGATGAAGAAAAAGACGAAGAATCATGAGAAGAAGGCGACGAAGACGAAGAAGAAGGCGAAGAAGACGAAGAAGCAGAAGAATATGAAGAAGCATGAGAAGAAGAAGAATATGAAGAAGCATGAGAAGACGAAGAAGAAGCATGAAAAGAAGAAGATGAAGAAGAAGAAAAAGCATACGAAGAAGCAGTATGAAAAGAAGAAGATGAAGAAGAAGTGTACCTTGGCTGGTGTGTCTTTCTCTGCAAAATACATCTGCAGGTCCCAGTTGATGAACTTACTCTGTCCGAGTCGAATCACCTCCACACTGTTCATGAAGCAGACAAATAGGTTGTTTTACAAAACGTGCGCCAAATTTTAACATGAGCTGTGCTGTCCCCTTTATGGATATTTTTCGCATTTTTTTCGGAGTTTAACACGACTTTAGGCTCAGTTGTTGCTCTTTCCAGTCAGGATTTGTCTCTCATCTTTGGGGACATGTTTAGCATATTTGTGGTAGTTTACCATTACTACGTGGTCATCTTTTGTTCTTTCTAGATTCTTTGCGTCTCTTTATTGTTATTTATATTGAGCATTTTCGGTTGGGTTGTGTCTCTTTCATGAACAAAATGCCTACAATGGGGACTCTTACCCAGAAGCCTTTGGGTCAGGAAGCTTGATCAACAACCTATCTATGTGTGTTTTGTATGGATACAAATGTTTTTTGCATGTACCTACATTGAATATGCAAAGTATGCAGCATTGTGCAATGATTGTCCCCAAGACAGTTTTTATTGTGAACAAATACACAGATTAAGTTCATGTACAGCGGCTTAGACACTTCTACAGTTATGAAAGTAGAGCATAAACTGTGTGTTACTATTGAGAAAAGTGAAAATCCCATCTAACCCAAGTCTTCTTTTCCTGGCAGTGCAATCCAGGCAGTAGTACAAAAGTCTGCATTTAGTGCCAGCGTGTAACTTCACGAATATGTGGAGAAGAACCAGACTTTTTGATTTGACTGACCTGACGTAGAGTGAAATGGGCACCATGGTGTTGAGGACGATGATGTATCCCCAGAAGCTGAGGAAGCCTCTGTAGGAGGCGCCCTGGTCTTTGCCGTCATACAGATACCAGGCTTTAGATCCGATCTCCTCGTACCAGTAGGTGTGACCGATGGCCAGACCAGCCGCCACCAGGATGAGCAGCGCAAAGATCTACAGCGACAGAAGCAGTTATTTACCAAGAGACTGTCAAATGGGTCGTTACACCTCAGTTCACCAAATATTTACAAATGTTCACACCTAAACATCTCATATTTATCAGAGTTTGTTTCTGTGCAGGTTATTTTTGCGCCGTTTTCTTCTAACCAATCTGTGGGTCAATGTTTAAAGAGCCACAATCTGAGAAAGAATGTAGCTGCATCACTTGTATCACTTGAAAATTCTGCTCAAAGCAAATTTTAAAAAGCAAAACACGTCAGAAATGTGATCGTAAACGACGATGGAACCATTGATCAGGAGATAAAAACTAGTGTTGACTTACTGTGTAAACCATGTAGTTCATCAGCTCATCAATTTTGGTCCTCTTGAATCTGGTTTTGGCCGCCGTTCCTCATGATCTTGGTGTCGGCTCTGCAGCAACGTGCATTATATTGGTCATTAACGATCAGTTATTAATAATAAACCCAAATATTCACAACAGTCAATCAGAATCAGTTTAATCAAAAAATAGGTTAAACAAGACGAACAATGGTCATCAATATCCCCCGCCACATGTGATGTCTATGAGTCTATATCCAAATAGTGATCAAGGGCCATAACTCTGTTAAATATTATCACACAGGTCTCATTTTCGAACTCGATCAAGGTGTCCATGGTGTGAAGCTACACACTAAATTTTGTAATCCTAGCTGTACTAGTTTCCGAGAAAAGTTGTCCCCTTCATCTCGGACGGACGGACGGAGGCCAAACCTATATCCCCCTTTTCCCACTTCGTGGAGGCCGGGGGATAAATAAAAAGTGTTACAGGTGACTAAAAATAAGCATTACAAGAGATTAGTAAGTAATAAAATAGATGTATGTTGATGCTATTGAGTCAACCGACAGCTGTTTATAAGCAATTTAAGGAAACATCTTCAAATATCTTTCTTTCTCCAAAGAGGAGGGTAAAAGCCAAATATATTTCCATTTATTTATCACGTTAGAGTAGGAAAAGCAGCAAATTCTGACATTTGAGAAACTGAAAAAGAAAAATCGAGATTTGAATGACGAATGAGCAGAATATTCTTCTGTAGTGAATAATTTCAGCTCTAAAGCATTTTTTTCTTTGATTTAGATGCAATTTAAAAAATATTAAACTATTTCCAATTTTAAATATGCACTGATCGTTTATTTTTGGTTTCAAGCTATAAACATCCAAGTAAGGTGATTGTTTGCAATCCATTAAACAAAAGCTGTGTATCAGCATAAAAAGATGATATTTATGTTCTTTTCCCCAATTTCGAGCACTGCATGTCTCACGAACCTGCGAAGATGACCAGGCCGTGACACTCCTCGGTGTTCCGGACCTTGCAGCCTCTCAGCAGCATGTTGTCCAGTTCTAACGGGTACTGCTCCTGGTTCCACCGCATCACCCCCAAGAACTTATCCAGACGGTTGTTCGGCTCTTCACACTCGATCAAGGCTTCAAAACAGACGGGAGGACACAAGGACGGCTTTAATTTGATGGGTCATGGAGCATGAAAATGCTCAGGAGGTGTTGAGATGCTTAATTCTAGATGTAGATCTTTTTTAACATCAACAATTAATATCCTCATTTGCTGACGTCTAATTGTTTGTTTACTTGTTAAACCAGTTTTAAAAGAAATATACATTAGAAGTTAAATGAATATCAGCTCCAAATATCGATTATTGGTCCCCTGATTACTAAGAATCACAATCAGACATGAATAAACTAAATGAGGTTTTCTGAAGGGATTTTTCTCGGTTTCTGTGATTGTGAACAACTCTTACCATTAAACTCAGCCAGCTGCCGTTCCTCCTGAAGCATCTCGTCGGTCACTCGGAGTCCCATCTTGAATTTCAGGTTGGTTTCTCTGCAACAGGAAGACAGTCTGAACTTAATACTGAAGACTAAGGAAAATATGGATTGTAATGGGACAAACTTGGGGAAATGAACAAAACAATAGAATAACTCAAGTATTAAAGGTTTCCTGCCCAAGTTACTAGTTTTATTCATGAAAATTGGTTCTCTAATGTACTGAAAACATGATCCAAAGACAACATCGATGCTGGTGTTCCAGTTTAGTCGTCATTAACCGTAACATGGTTCCATTAGAGGCGTCCTGTTTGTTTGATTTAAAAGGCGTTTCCCTCTTAATCACAGAATACATGCTGGACACGGAGTATGACTTGGCAGAGCTGCTTTAACTTGGCAAAAAGCTCTGCACAAATTTACTTTACTCCTATCAGTGAGTAAGTTGTTGACCGAATGCTCGAGAGAAACACTGATTAAACACACTGATCCAACACTCCAGTCCCAGGTTTTAAAGTAGCATTCAGTACAGACAGTAAACCTGATAACTTAGCGCATACTCTACAAGTTTTTTTCCCCCACTGAAAGTAGAATTAAAAGTCTTACCCGTCGAGTTCAGCCGTTTCTACGTAACAGAGGCTGTTTGGGTTGGAGCTGGACAACAGCAGGATGTCGGCCTGAAGAGAACAGAAACGGACATTTTAACCATGTAGCGTCCAGATGGGTTTATTATCATTTACAATCTGCATAAAACAACATTCAAAGACTTAAACCTGCTAGAAATCAAACAAGTCAAGAATCTATGAACGATCTAGCACTGAAATGTGGAGTTTTATAGTTATTCATCATCTCAGGTCTGAAATCATGGTTAGATGACACAATGCAACCCTTCATCTAACTCTATAAAGTTAAAGAAACTAGAGGGTGTTAGCATTATTATAGCGGCCTGCAGTTTGCTAGCACCAAATGCATCTTTCCTGGATGCCAGAAACTGCAAAACAGCTTGGTGTTGATAAAATTTCCACAAAATTATGAGATCCAGAAGCTTCCACATCTGCAGGGACTTCATCACACTAGGTAGTTCTACAAACTGGGTTTCATAGATAATCCTGTTACCGATAAACTGAACCCAACAGTCGAATTCCTTCTTTGCCGTTCATCCATCCATCGCATGGACATCTTGCGCCATCGTTGACGGGACATGGCCAACAATTTCAGTTTCTTAAAAGAAGGTAACTTAGCCAAAGTTCCAAAAGTGTTCTGGATCTACCAAATGTGGTTTCACTTCCTGTTTGGTTCAGGTCCATATGCACGGTTAGCACAGTTCCAGCACCGTCAAAGGACACAAGCCTGCCTAATTTTTTTTTTTAATGATAGTTTTAATCATTCTAATTTGGTTTGGCTCAACAGCTTTATGTGGAGCGACGACATCAGAACCATAAACTGGATAAAAAAAAAAAAGAAGAAGATTTAACAACTGTGATGTCACTCATTGGTTTGTTAACTACGGTTTTCAAGCTACGAGTTTGGATTTTGGAAAGTGGATGTAACAAGTATGACGTGGATCTGACTGACAGCACAGGATGAAACAGTAGTAATTTATCAATCACAAGGTAGCCCTACCCTAAAACATCCCCCATTTTATTGACTATTTTACTCTAAAGAGGACCATAATTTACAAAATTAACATCCTACTGTATTAAAAACTCTTTAAACTAGCTATGGAGTTCATAAACTCATTGGAAAAATGTTTACTGAGGTAACAAATCTAGTGAGAAAGAGCATCCTTTTCTTATAAACTTTCATAGAGGAGTCGCCCCCTGCTGGCTGTTAGAAAAAAATTAAGGGTTCAGGACTTTTTAGACTAGGAGTCTATGGACAAAGCACATTTTTACTGCTTTACGGGACTTTAAATGTTACCAACTTTTGACTGTTGTAGCGCAGAATTGTAGCAAATAAGAAAATAATTTTCCAGAATTTTGAATCTGGATTTACACACCTGTAGTACCAAAACTCTTCACAAAAGATTTGTTGTTGCCAGCAGATGTGGACAGTTTAAATTCAGCAGAGTCTTACTGAAGCAG